>NC_056729.1:1512306981-1512481981 GCF_019279795.1 Protopterus annectens | reverse complement strand
CCACATTCTTTATACCCCTTTCCAGAACGAACTCTGCATCCGAACTTGCTGGTCAAGGCGGAACCAAACTCACCCAGGGACCTTCAAAAAATAGGAAACACCAGCTCAGAGTCGCCTTTTGATCTAACAACAAAGCCGAAAGAGGTCAAGCCAGCTTTGCCAATGCCTAGGATCAAACCAATGTCCTTATCGGGAGAAGAACAGCCACTGGACCTTAGCATTAGCAACCGTAGCAGAGTCAATCAAAATGGGACATCAGAGCCACGCAAAAATCACATATATGGTGACAGAAAATTGACTGTCAACAGAGAACTGCTCAAGATTTCCCACTCTCAACCTCCCCAGCAGCCTTCACTGCACTATGCTAAGCCTTCCCCCTTCTTCATGGACCCCATTTACAGGTATTTACACATCTTTTTGAAAAACACAGTCTCAGCGCTGCTTTAAAAATAAGTTAACTTATCACAGCAGTTTAGAGGAATAAAGCTGGGTTTCCACAAGAGATAAGAAGAGTATACAAAGGTGTCTATGATGTCATCTTATCCAGAGTTGGGAACATCAGCCAGATTTTTACAACTGCCCATATACAATAGTGTATGATCATTTTATGTCACTTCTATCTTAAAAATATGGTGAAATAATACAGCATTTCAAAAGGTGAGAGTAAAAAAGGAACACCTTGCCATTATTATTAGTTGCACTATTGTCTGCAGTCTGTGTTTTCATAAATTGTTCACACAATGTGTCCTTAGTTTTGCTAATTGTTTTGTTTAGAGGAAACTAGGTGCGTACATAAAGGGATTTTGTTACACATGATCAAATATGCTGCTGTAAAACTACTAGTAAAGAAAACATGTAGAAATCCTGTCTCTCTTCTATGCCTTCTAAGCTTATTTCCCCAAAGGATAATCAGGTATATATACACAGGCAAAAACAGTAATGACTAAGAAGTCCTTGTGATGTAACAGCTTCCATGACAGAATTACAGTTTTCTGTACATCTGTTGTCTCATGCAGTAAATAATTTAAAACATCCGACTGATTCTTAACACCTAAATTACACGTACGCTATGTTTTGAAATTACCGAGTTTAGAAACTTAATTTTCTTAGGTGCAGTAGCTAGCCCAAGAAATAAGTTCATAGGTTCATAGCTTGCTACCAGGCAGTAGTCCAGCTAAGCCTCTTAATGTCTAGCTACTGCAATCCTACTGATACAGTCAGTGATCTTTCCCTCTTCCCTATATCCTGGATGTCCACTATTACCCCCAAGTTCATTAATGAAGACCACCCTGACCCTCAGCCAGGAACCAAATCTCCCAAGTTCATAAGGTATAGAGGCAAGAAAGTCATGCATGTAAATCTGCTTGTTTCCTCTCCATCTATGTTAGATCTGAAGATAGTGCAGGATAAGCATTGCTTTATAAAAGCTGGAGTTTGTTTCAGAGAAGGCAGATTCCCTGGGAAAGATGTCTGTCACACCAAGTCCAATTTATGTTGCAAAATAGATTTAGATCCCCATAGCAGCCTGTAGCAGACAAAGAAGAGAGACAGGATTTTTAGATGCTCTGGTTAACTTAGGGAGTCCATAGCCAAGATGTTTTGTGAAGAAACTCTGTTTATTTTTCAAGTTCAGTTAGGTTTTGGACAAGAACATACTAAAGGGCTCACTGTATTCAAGTATGGGCCTGATAAGGGACATGTATTGAGGAATAACAACCTCTTTTGTCCAGAGGAGATGTCCTTAGTTAACAAGCTAGGTGAGGCAGAAGGCTTTCCTACTAACAAAAGATATGTCGTAGTCAAAAGAAAGTTTATTATCCATGAAGGTATCTTGAGTCTCTAATGACAGTATCTATTTGGGGTGGGTGTTTTTTATATGGTAGTTATTGGAGAGTTCCTGATTCCCAAACTGTTCACTGTTACATTTTTTTCTGGCATGCAGCTATAGACTGTGATCCATAGAATAACAATTTTTCCAAGTTAGGCCCTTTTAAGCGAAGTAAATGTTTTCATGACGTTAACGTTTACAAGCTTGCAGTTATCCAAGAGATTGGTCAGTCAGAGGCCTTTAAGAAAAGTAGATACCAAACAGAAGTGGTCCTAATACCAAGCTCCGCCCTACACCACTGGTGACCTGTATCTAAGTATAGCATGGCATTAACTCAATGAAAGCGTTGTTTCCTATTTCTGTAATTGTAGGTGAGATCAACCATAAATATCGCATACTAGATTGGGAAACAACTACAATGAATCCTGAAAATTGCATGTAAGATCAAGAGCTGCTGAGCTATGGTGCAAGTGGTTCTTTGTTACACACTGAGTGCATCACATCACAGAAGCTTCACTAACAAGCCATTTAACTCCACACAGACACAATTTTTTTTCCCTTTGTTAGCTAGGTAAGACACCTAGATAAAATTGTTCCTTTTCAGGGGTGATTAGGGAGCACTCCCTGGTTAAGTGAATTGTTCAATCTGACACAGGTAAGTGGAGGTGGATAGAATCAAACCCTGTATTCTTGGCTACAGAAAGCACATTGGCAGCATAATCCTCTGTGCTAACAACCACACAAATTAATAGAGGCCATAATATAACATAAGTATGAAAAAAAGGCCAGTGGTTTAGTAGGACTAACCTAGTCAGTAAAGTGTAAATAAAATAAAAAATAATTGATTAAATGAAATAGTATTTTTATTACCAGGTTGTGTTCTTTGTGCTTCTCCGCCACATACTATGTAATTATAGGGTAAATGTATGTTGCCACCACTGACATAACTAATTACAGATACTACTTTTGTTTACTGTACTAACACATCACCAATCTTAATTTACATTGGTATACTGGTGGCTTCAGGAGTTTGTGTTTGTACTGTAAATGATTTGAAACTTCTAACAGCTATGCAGTTACTATTGATTGATCCATGCATCAGAAACTTATACTGGCTCGAGTCTTGTTAAGTGACATCAGCTGTAAATATAGTGCACTGCACTGACTCCAGCAAACTGCATAGAAGATCTGGTATAGCTTAGATATATTGGGATAAAAGCAAAGGAGCACATATGTGGCCTCAATTAATTTGGCAGTGGGACGAGCAGGGCAATATAAGAGAGTAAGAGGGTGAACATGGTCTTTGTGGAGTACAAACAATTCAGTAAAAACTCATGGACAACAAGAGGACATGGAATCAGTCTTAATTCTTGGATTGGATGAAAAAGAAGAGGTGCAATTCTATGATAATGCAATCTATATTGATAATAGTTAGCCTGATTGTACATATCAGGATGAACAAAACAGCATATGAGGACTGCCTGGGTCTACATGGGTGTAACAACAGGAATAAAGGAGAGGCCATTCTAGACTTCATTGTGATAAGTGGGATGGTGACCAACACATTGTTCAGTAAGGGCCTGGACTGGAAGGATATTTCCTTTGAAATTTAGGAACTGGAGATAAAAATGGATGTTTAACTCCCATCATGAGTTTACCGCTCTTTCTAACATTTTGAAAACTTCAGCAGAATTACCAAATAGGAAGTCCTAGTCCAGAGGGGTAGTTAACAAATGAACTTTGACATCCTCATTGAAGGACTGAAGTCTTATCCAAGCATGGCTTCTCATAATTATCCCAGTTGCAGCTGCCCTGGAAAAGACAGCCACATTTAATTGTGTGCTTTGCTACCTGAAAGGCAGAGATAAATAAAGCCATAAAATTAGATATTAATTCAGTTTTAGGAAAAATGGATAAGGTTTGGCCCAGTTTGCTCAAAACAGATGAAAGAACCTTGGACATATGGGTTTGGCAGTTAATGGTTGTAAAGGTTTTGGTGACACAAGTGTGTATCTTTTAGTTATACCTACCTATCAAGTGCTCTGCTGTGTTTATCATCAGGGATTGGGTCAGAAGAGGGAAAGGTTCTAGCTCCTTTATCAGCACCTAAGGATATGACAGCAGATTCAGCAGAGAATTTTTATATAAAGTATTTGTGTGAGTCAGGAACCCTATAAAACGTGTTAGGCTTTTTAGGGGTTGAGAGGCTAGAGACATAGAAGCTGCAGAAAATAAATCATCTAGATCTCCCAGAACTGGAGGTGTAGAATAAGGCTAAGGGGTATCCATATTTAACAATTCATAGTACCTTTTCTGTGAGTTAGAAACTTCTTTATCTTTGCATTAAAAAAAATGTTCATTTTAACTATTGTGTCACAAAGGATATTTCCTCATTAGGTGAGTCAGAAGATAACATGTCCTCATCCTCTGATTCGCATCCAGTAGGAAAGGAAATCTAGGGAGCATATTCAAGGCCTTCATTGTCAGAATCAGAGAATATCTCTTCTTCAGACGAAAAAGGAATTATTTTCCTATTAACAGGGAAGAAGATGAAGAGGAAGATGTAGGCAGACAAGACTGATAGAACTGAATAGCTTTAAAGAGCACCTGTACAAAGTTAAACAAATCATCTTTGTTCTTTTCTGACTGAAAGAAGTGAGGAGAGGATCTCAAGTTTTCTGTGTTTGTTTTTAGGAGTGTCCAAATGTGAGGTCTTTGGGGTTGAAGCCATAGGCCTGACCTTCTTGAGTCAGCCTTCAATATACTCGCTTAAAAAACTTGGTGGATACCTCCCACACCCTTAGATACTTTTCTTGGATTATTTTTATTTATTTACACATAATTTTTCTGTTAAGAATGATATGGTAGCAGCCTCTTCTAGCCTAGTGTGGTGATCATTTTTAAGGGAACATTAAACAGTCCCAGTTTTCCCCATAGTCAGTATGACTTTTCCATTTGTCTCTATTTACCAGACACCGGGTGAGGGTGCGTTCTAGGCAAAAAAAAAAGTGCATTCAGCTGTGCATAGCCATTACTAGCTGTGGAAGACTGCACAGTTGTGATCAAACAGTCTGGCCTAACAGCTCATAAACATTGTAATATACATGTATCTCTGTCACTTCAGTGTTGTTATCTGTCCAAATGGTCTTAATACAAAGTAATCTCTGCATTTCCCGAAACAGACTTTGTATAATTATAGCCATGGTCCCCTTTACACTTGGCATGGTCCTTTTCACACATTAACACTGGACATCATGGAGAAACAGCAAACCGGGGGGGCGGGGGGTCTTCTTTTGCCAGCCTTCTAGCACTTGGTGCCCTAAGGTAGGGTACAAATTATCTCATGCTCACTGAATAGCAAACCATTATGTTGCATTGAAGATGTCATCATTAAAAGATGCAAATACTTAACCAAGCTAGAGGCATTCCTCTCACAGTTCACTGCTTACAGTGCTGTCACTCACACCTCTGCCTGTTCCAGTGCAAAATCATTACACTAACAGCACAAATCTGTTCTGTACTGATGCAGTCTGAAAATCTCTCCCCAGGCTTGCTAGAACTCTTAAGACAAGGCATCAGCGTCAACCTCTCAGTGCACTCACTGCACATGCCTCCACATTAGCACCAACATCTACATGTCACCAACAGCGACCCCTCCCAAGCCATGTATGTGGAATTCTATTACTGATAACATCCCAGTTTCTGGCAATTCAGTTGTTGGGCACACAGATTACACACTCACTTGGTTGGACAAGGACAGGATGAAAGTCCACTGTCTCCCAACAGCCACAATAGTGGATATAACTAGGGCATTCAACACCCTCTTCTCCAGCATGTATGATTATGACATGATTGAAGTCCACATGGGTGTAAATGACCTGTCAGGAAAACCCACGAAGACTATGCAGAAGGATATGTTGGTGTTTACCATAATAACTTCAGCTAAGGGTAACAATTGTTCTGAATGGTAAACTCCATTTTCCTAAAATGATGCCTAGGAACAAGGATTAGATAATTGGTTTCAACACACGGCAAAATTTATGATGTCATTCGAGGGGATCCAATATGTACCACCCTGGGATGAAATGATAAAAGTCCAAATTGATTTGCAAAAGACAGTCTATCTTTCCCTCAAGGGTTTCCATATTTGGTCACATCTCTTGCTGCCCCTTCTGTGCCTTTTGTAGGCTGTGCTCATCTAATAAACATCCCAAAATGATGAATACATCCACACTCAAACTAGATTATATTAAGATGACTCTATTCAATACCATGAGCCTTAATAATACCCTGCCTGACTTCAATGTACTTTTATATTTGGGACTTGTCCAGGTATGCAAAGTTTTCCAAGGAATGTTCACATCCTTAGGCAGCACCCCTTCTTTGCCTTAGTCAGCACCCCTTTTTTGCCTTAGATAGCACCCCTTCTTTGCCTAGGTGTTGTGCCTACCATAGCTTCCTACCCACCGGTAATAGTGGTGGAGTGTGACTGTACATCAGGGAAAAATATCCCTTCAAAACAAATACCCAATGACCTCCCTCTAACCCAGTGAAGTAAGTTTCAACTTATAGCCCATTGTCAATCAACCTGTATGGCTGAAGATGACCACAATAAATTCCTGATATTCTTAAAGAATATCCCAATAAGCATCAGCTCTTTAATCCTTGGTGACTTCAATTATCCTCACATTGATTGGAGCTCCTACACTTACATTGGATATGCTTAACATGTATCAGACTGAGTAAAAAAATTTAAAAAAAAGATGCCGTGGATCAGCTTGTCTTCAAACTAACCACAGGTGTAAACAGTCTGGACTTAGTACAAACAAATGTACCCACCCCCTACCCCCCGCCTGCTTCTCCCCAAGTCGTCCTTCATTAGTAAAGTATGACCATAATCTGGTTACCTTTACCCACAAAATTTCTTCTTTAAAAAATTCAGAAAGGTTAACTTCATACAACTGTATGATGAAATATCTAAATTAACCCATATCAGCTCCATGGCAGACCCCAGTTATACAGCCAGTAACACAAGTAATTTTTGTCCCTTCCAAAAACAAATATGGTGATAAATTCAAAAATAAACCATCCTGTAGTCTACAAACACTAACAAACTATATAGCAGAAGGAAGAAACCCCTTAAACTACCCAATAGGGCTAGAACCCCACAGCATCAACATTGTATTAAAATCTTACTAAGAAACTGAAATCCCATTAATGGAAACTAAAAAGTCAAAAGGTGCAGATGCTGAATCCAGACTGCTCCGAGGTATCATTGTATTTTCCTCTTGTGTAATCTGGCAAAAGGCAGAACGATTTTCATCAGTGCAATGCACCCTATAATCCTGAGAAACTCCCCTGCAAATGCTTGGGTCATGATGAGGAAGAAAGGCTCTTTCCAAGGGAGTGTTTAACAGACACAGCATGACAATCATTATGTAAGATTGGACAAGTGCAGACTTCTGCAAACTGATTTGAAAACTCAGATTTAGTGAAGTTCCTGAATATTTTCTAAATACACTTGGCAGGTAGAAAAGGAGTCTGCAAAGATAAGACAATTGTCCAGATATGGAAATATATGAATGCCCTGAAGTCTGCAAAGAGCAATGACTTGGGCTTGGCATTTTGTGAATAGCTTTGATGCACTGGAGAGCTCAAAGGGTAAAACAGAGAGCTGATAATGTGAACCAGGCACAGCAAATCTTATGAAACACCTGAATTGCTTAGCGATATAAATGTGATGATAGGTATCATTTAGGTCCAGCTTTACCATGAAAGGTAGATGAAGAATCAAAGGTACAATATTTTGAAGTGATAATATCTGGAATTTCAAAACACTGTAAGAAACGTCTCTGTGTGGAAGATATATCTAGGTAATGACTGTATATTAAACATATCAGAAAATGCTGGTAGAAATGGCGAACTTACACTCGTCCTAAGTCAAAAAAATAATAAAAAGTATATCATTTGAAATATTGTACAGAATTAGTAAGATTTGAAAGTAATCCTAGCAGTGTAGGCAGTCTGTTTCCAGTTGAAAATCCTTTATTAAGTACACAGACAAGCAATCCAAGTAAAACAAAAATAGAGTAATAGTTTCCATACAAGCTTTCTAACTATATATATATATAGTTTTTATCAGGCAAGGGATTGGTTTATTGTGCTGTAAAACAAAGTGTTATTGGTATACATGTTAAATTCGCATCCCTTCCCCCGTCAGTATGACATTTGAGCTGGTCCTGCCCTACTTAGTAACTGTCATAATAATATAAGTCTTATGTACTTTAAATAAAATTAATAATGATGTGGCACCTCTTATTTAGCCAGACTGGAATCTTTCCAAAAAGGTTTAGAGCAGAAAGATCCTACACTGGCTGCCAGGTTCCATCTGGTTTAGGAACTAGAAATACCCTTGAATAATAATCTTCGCATATGAGATTGAAAGGCACTGGTCCTATGAATCTCTGAGACTGCATCTTGTGCAGAATGGGAGGAAAGAGTGACGTCTGGTTCCCTAGGCAAGGCGGAATACCCTGAAAAGGGGGGAATGGATTCCCATTGCCGGAGTACCCCAGCTGGATTGCAATCAGAACCCAAATGTCTGAGACTACGTGACGCTAAAAGGGAATCTGAAGTCTAAAGGACATAGAAAGATTGCCAGGGTGGAAGAGAGAGGGAGTCTGAACAGGTAGATAGTCATGCTAAGCAAGAGGACTGTTCCTGAGATTTGTTGGCTTTTCCTGTTTTTGAGCATCCTTTCTATTGTTTTCTTAAAACCTTTAAACTATTTATTAGAAATAGGGACTGAGGAGGAGGAGGAGAAAAAATTATTATTTGGTTTGAAAATGGTGGGTTGGAAAATGTGAGTCACTCCTTGAATTAATTTTCCCTTTCCATCATGACATGTGTGCATAAATGGGCGTGCCTTCGCTGAAGGTTGGGCGTCGAGCTGGCACCTCAGCATTTCGTAAAAATCTACTGACAATCATTAGCGAACCAGAGCTCCGCTGTGGTGACACCTTACAGGGAGAAAGCCGAAAGACAGACAGACAGATCACATGTTCTTCAGTTCCTCAGCTATAGGTGGGGCAAACAGTGTCCCCTTATCTAAGGGAGAAATTAACATCTCAGATTTAATATCTTCAGGGAGATGTTGAGAATGAAGCCAAGCAAATCTCCTTAAAACTGATCGAGATGCAGAAGGAGAGGAAGAATCACATACACAATAGGCATGTTTTAAAATGTGATTGGCATCTGAAAAACTTTAGCATAGAAATATTTAATTAATTCTTTACTTCAGAAGGAAGCAGGAAGAAGGGGCCATTAAATTCCATATGTTATCAAAAGGCAAAGGCAAAAACATTAGCGTATGAGCTTATGAGGTCAAAAGCCTTAAAATTAAAGTGCTAAAAGAATACATTTTCCCCAACCTATCCTTTGCCTTCCATCTTTGTCAGAATGAATTGTTTTAGTGACAGTAATCTGTTTTGTAGCAGTAGATGTAAATAGAGAAATAACTGCTGGGTCTTCTTTAGGATTAGGAAACAGGTATTTGTGAGTCTGGGACACCTTTTATAGCCTGTCATACCTCTTAGGGGGATAAAGGTTGTCTGTCAGCAAGGCTTGATACAGTGAAAAAACGTTCTCTAAAGTAGGAAATACAGGAGGGATGGGTGCAGCTTTATGCATCTGCAACAGTAACAAATCATAATACAATCTCTATGTCATAGAAATATCATAATTCGATTCCACTGAACCACCTCATTCATATTAGAGACAATGTCAGTGAAAGACCTTTCAGTAGGGGAAATATGAAGCAATACTGTCCTGAGAATATGAATGCTCAGACTGAGAAGACAATTATATATACCCCTCACCACTTCACTGACTACTCTTCCGATTGGAAAATGAAAGAAAAGGAGCTTTTTTTCCAGAAGGTTATGAAGATGATGAAAAATCATTAATCAAATCCCTGGCAAATCCCAGTTAATCTACCCCTCCCATGAAAATAGAAATATTACACTGGAAGTTTTTGTCACTAAGTGCAAGGAGATCCTCCCTGAACAAATCCTGACCTATAAAGACACTGAACCCAGCATCCATAAACCCATTCCACCAATGTGAAGACCCTTCACCTACCTCCTTCCCCAGACAATGACAAAAGTAACTCTTCTTTGCCTGCTAAGGTCATCCCTTCAGCCAAGTATGACATGGCTATCCCCCGGTCTTTGGTGGGTTGGAAGGCTAAATCAAGAAGACCATGGGACGACAAGATGGGTGTTATGAGAATGACCTGAGTTTGGCATACTATACATCCTCTGGCCCAATACTGATGAATCTACTGTACGTCAGTGATTCAAGTTGCATCAGAAATACTCAGTCCAGGGATCTAAATCTCTTCTGCAACATCAACAAAATAGTTTGGCGGGACAGGCATATATTGCAGAGGATATCACTGCTCTGAATCAGACACCCCATCCACATAAATCAAAACTGATACCCGTCCACATTTAAGAGCAACTTGGATCTATGGGTGGAGTAAGAAAATTTATCCCAACACTGCTCCCTCTACTACTAATGGACAGAGGCATTTCCTAAATGCTTTATCCCATGTTTGGGTCCCCTCATATTATCTGTGGTATGATTCCAGTCATTTCCACTAGGGCTGATATATAAATATTATGGGATGCGTCAGGCCAATCTAACAGTAAACAGGATAGGTTAATTTGTCAACTAAAAGAGAGTTTGGGTAGGTTTAAAATGTCCCATAACAGCATCTAGCCTAGTACTTACCTGCAAACCTATGTCAAACATTTTGGTTTGCCTGGCAGAAGTGGTCAATGTCCATAACATGAGCTGCACTTAAAGAAAACGTACTGTAAGTCCTGGATGTAAATATACAACTGAAACCTGGTAGCTGTCCAGACTGAAGACTGATTTTTAAAATGTGACACAGATTTCAATAGATTATTTTATGAATCTATCTTACAAAAAGGGTTCAAACATACTGCTCTGAAGTTGAGTAATGTGATTCTGAACAGCAAGTACACAGATTATATCATCTATTAGTTTTTGAAAATTACTTTTGGTCTGAATGCAAATATTGACTGTTATTACATTACTGATGTGAATAAATGGAGTAAGTTGTGAGCTTTGGATGAAAACTGATAACTGCAGTCATATTGGCCACATTAAATGCAGGTTAATAACAGTGGTGGCTTTCATTATATTTTATAAAGTTTCTAAATATGCACCTTTTTCATTTGTACTTTATGAGCAAGAATGATGTCTCATCACAAATGTGATGTTGCACAACTACTGCAAAATCTATTTTCTGTTTGTAAAAATGTGCATTTTGAATGGATCAGAAAATGGCAACTGTCACATACATGAGGCTGAAGTATGGGTGTATTCAGTTTTCACTCAATATAAAGATAATTAAAGTATTAAGTTACTTTCAGCAAAATAAAGACAAGCACATAACACTGGTGATTTTTCAATACATTTGGCACAAATTCCAGACTTTATAGAACAAGGTTTTGATGTGAGAAATTGCAGCTGCTGGATACAATAACATTCAGTTATATGCATAGCAATTTTGTATGCTTGAAAACAAAAATCCTGAACATTTCAAAGGTCAATCCAGTTATTTTTAGACATTTTAAAATTAATGTTTATAACTTGAGCAATTTTATTTACTTTTTTCCTTGATTTGTAAGAAACAAATTTTACGACCTTTCCTCATGTTTTAAAATTGTGCATTTTTTTATATTTTGATTCACAAGTAATAAAGATAGCATCTTCATCTGGAATGGGCAAATAATTTAGTCTGAAAATGAGGGATGATAGTTGCAGAACTAATAATGGTACACAGAAATACTTCCATCTCATATTTTGGAACAAAATGTTAACAATTCTCAAAGTTGTGAACCTCTGCTCACCAGTACAAAATGAGCTCATAACACTGGTATTTTATAATACTGCTTGCCCAGATTTTGTAAAATATCAGCGTTATGTCTGTAGGTGAGGAATAAGGGAAAAACTCAGTACATCCAGTCAGATAATAAATTTGAGTTAATATCAGGACCAAAAAAAAGCTGTCATTTTTTAATTAAATACCATTTCTGCCATTATAAAAGTAAATGTTTTTGGTGGGAATGGTAAATACTGCTACCATAGTTTGACTGCTTTATGTGTTACTAGAAAGTTATTCTAAGCTGCTACTGTTAAAGTAGTTATACAGACTCATGACTTTAAAAATATACCTTTCTTTACTCAAGAGAATGAAAAATTATAAAACGTCTTCCAGCCAGGATTTGCAAATCTGTAATGCGCAAAACAGACAGTATAATACTCTGCAGATTAAACAGGCATGTGTGTGTGTGTTTGTGCATGTGTGTGCTCCTGTGTGCGTGTGTGTGTGTGTGTGTGTGTGTGTGTGTGTGTGTGTGTGTGTGTGTGTGTGTGTGTGTGTGTGTGTGTGTGTGTGTGTGTGTGAGTGTGTGTGTGTGTGTACCTGTCTCTATGGCACAGAGTGATAAAGCCATGACTATAACATTGATGACCCTAAATAGATCAGATGCTTGGGAAGCTGGAAGAGCTGAGATGGGGTGGATTAACGATGCCAGCTTAAGTGGAAATTCTCACCTGGGAGGAAGGGTTGTGGTATAGCCTTCCACATGGTGACCTGGCACTTCAGGGAAGTGACATAGGTTCCTCCATCGAGAACAAGCCCCAGGTAGGTCCTCCCAAGCTAGTGCTGTAGTTCTTGCAGAGTTATGTCTGGGTTCAGAGCTCATCTTACCACCAGGGAGTAAGGCTAGGAAGCATAGTACGAAATGCCCTAATGGCAGCCGGGATTTAGGCTCCATGATTGACTTTCACCTCAAAGGGAATGAATGAATGATTTGGGAGCAGCTCATGCCCGTGAGGAATGAATGAACCAATCATCTGTTGGGAGGTGAGAATCAGTTAGCAGCAAGGGGACGAAAATTATTTTTAATAATTTAAATTGTATTTTAATTTTAATTATCAAAAGAAAAGATGGATCTGTGTGTGTGTGTGTGTGTGTGTGTGTGTGTGTGTGTGTGTGTGTGTGTGTGTGTGTGTGTGTGTGTGTGTGTGTGTGAGTATGTGTGTATATATGTGTATCCATCTATCCATAGGCACCTTTTTCCTGTTTTTCACACATGGAGCTTGGGGATCACATCAATAGTGACCATCATCTACAGGCAATGTTTACACCACCTGTTGGCTAGCCATGCCATTGCCACAGCTGTTCTTCCATAATGTGCGTGCACGCGCACACACACACACACACACACACACACACACACACACACACACACACACACACACACACACACACACACACACACACACACACACACACACACACACACACACACACACACACACAAAGCTATGGCCAATTTAGAGTGTCCAATCCACGTACTTCATGTCTTTGAATCTGGGATGAAACCGGAGTAAAGAAAACCCACATGAACCCAGGGAGAACATGCAGACTCTGCAAAGAAAGCACCCCAGCAAAGAATCAAACCAGTGGACTTCTTGCTATGAGACAACACTAACTATTACAGTTCTGTGCAGCCTAATATATATATATATATATATATATATATATGTGTGTATATATACATATATATATATATATATATATATATATATATATATATATATATATATATATATATATATATATATATATATGTTTATCTATCTATCTCTCCATCTATCTATCTGTTTGTGCGTGTATGTATATGTTTGTGTCTGTATGTTTGCAGTGTGATCTTGTAAAAGCAACTGTTCACAAGCACCTGCTAGAAGATGCCAAGCACAGGAATGTGAAGGATGAGGGTAGAACATACATTTATTATTCCTCAGTATAATGACCTTGGATACCTGTTATCCAAGCTCTTGCCTGTAAAACATGAACACATTTTCTAATTTTAGGTTACATGTAGGTCCTACAAAAAAAGTGCAGTGAGAGGGAACCACAAAAACAAAATTAAAAAAAGGCACAGAAGATTGAAAAAGAAGTGTGTCTAATGTTATTTCTGTTGTACTAATATATTTTATGGAATTGTTTATTGCTTGTTTTAAATTCTGTGTCATTAAAAATGGTTGAGACTTGATAAAAAAGACAATGAAAACTGCTGTATATTTCCTGCTGTTTGTATTCTGAAATTCATTCTACGGAGACATTGTTTACATCGCCTCTAAGTGATAATCTAAGAATACATTGCACTGGATCATATTAAGCAGAAAATATCTCACAATTCTGCTTACAGGACACAAAAAAGCAAATTATGCTGGAGTATTAAGGAGCTTTATTCTTAATATTCTGATCTACAATAAACATTGCTTAATCTGATCCACTGTTCTGTGATATAGTACAGTTTGCAGGACAACACTCTGGCCATGAAGTGGAAGCCAGTCTTGCTTTGTGATGACCACAATCATTTTTAAAACAACTGCTGTACAGCTGCCCGGTGAGTGAAAAATTAACACAGGTACTGGCTCTGGGTACTTTTCAGAGACTACTTGGAAATGTCTGACAATCTCTTTTGCTGGTCAACTCTAATCTAATTGGTTGTATTGTCCATTTGTCATACATCAAATAACTGCTGTGAAAAACAAGTGACTGGTGAGGAGAACAAATAGATATTTCCGACCACAGAATGAAAAATCTCTATATATGAGAAAATTAAATCTGCTTTCACTGTATAAGTCACTGATCCAGAAAAGGTATTCAAAATAAAGCTAAGTTTATGAAATGTATTTTTGAGGCTACCGTTAGATAAATGAAAGTTATGTACTTACTTAAACACAAGATCCTTATTGTCCTCCATTCATCTTAATAGATGAGTTATCCAGCTGAAGGCAGATCAAGCTGGCCACACTATCAGATCTTTCTCCAGAGCCTGAGCTCCCCCCTCCCATAATATACTGCTCTAACAGAAATATCTCAGGCTGAGTCTGCCATAAAGACATATAGGAATACCTGTGAAAAGGAGTCCCAAATCACAGAAGAGAAAAGTAGCAGCTAAAAGAGGTTCAGGCACCTAGACAGCGAGGAATTTCTCTGTGGTATACTTGGTTGGGGACACATGGCTGAAGTGACATTCAGCTGCATAGATACATGGCTGTTGTGAATTCCCTGTGGGCAAAGAGAAGCACACACTGCCATGCCCACAGCTTTACTAACCAAGTGCATAGGAGCAGAAGAATTAATGAGTGTTGTGCTCAGTGTACATTATATGCTTGCATAACTACAACATGTGGAAGTGTGCGACAGCATGGACACAATCTTACATGCAACTGCAGTCACATTTTTGCTCTAGTATGTATTATAGGTAATGTTCCCTAGACAATGTGAAGGAGAAAGTGGTCCACACACACACACCAATTATAAAGGCACTGCCCATTATGCACTGTATTTTTACTACCACTAACATGCCCATTGGCCAACCCACTGGTGATGCCTGCCATACTGCATGCTGTCTCATGTTGCCTTGGGGTTCAAGGACATTATTTCCTCCCTGTGCATTTTTTTTTGAAGTTGTGAGGGTAGCACCACATTCTTCTCTTTGCCCACAGGGAATTTGCAACAGCCATATTTCTCTGCAGCTTAATGTCACTTTAGCCAAGTGTCCCCAACCAAATGTACCACAGGGAAACGTTTCATTGGCTAGGTGCCTGGATCCACCTAGATGACTTGCCCAATGAAAGGCTTCAGGTTCAGGTCATTAAGATCCTCAAGAAGCAAACATAACAATTGATATTATTTTAATTTGAGAGCTGGATGGGGAGACAAAAAAAAGACAAGGATCTTGCATTATAGTAAGTATATAACCTTCATATTCTGTGTTGTCCTCTTTGTCCATTTCAACAGATGGGACCCGGATGGCATTATGATGGGATACCTTTAAGTATGGTGGAATCAAATGTTGTTCTGGATCAGGAAATCAAATCTTGTTTGTAATGTTTTACAAAGATATGCATACTACACCAAGTAGCTGCAACAAGGTATCATGCAATGATTAATGTTTGAAAAAGGCAGTAGAAGTGGAAACAGATCTAGTGGAGTAAGCTCTTGGTTTGTGTGAAAGGGGAGCCCCCCTGGAACCTGAAACAAAGGAAATGCAGTCTGAGAGCCATCTAGAAAAGGTGACTTTAGAGACTTTGGATCCCTATTTGATTTTAGAAAAGGATACAAATAACTGATTTTTTTTCTTATAGATTTTATGTGGTGAAGGTAAAATCTGAATAGACAATGGGCATATAATATGTATTCCCCCCTGATTAAGGAAAAAATACAAGTAAGTGTATAATTTTGTTTCATTGCTGACTCCTTGGCTATCTTAGGCACAAAGCCTGGACTGGTTTTGAAATAAATGCTCTCCTTGTGAAAAATCAAATAAGGATGTCTGCAGAACAATGTCTGAAGTTCAGAAATCCATCTAGCCAATGTAGTGGCTAGCAAAAGCTAATTTTTCCAAGACAGAAACTTGAATTTGACCTCAGAGGCAGGCTCAAATGGGTCTTGCATCTGATCTTGCAATGTCAAAGGAGGAGTCTGATCATTGATAGGAAGTCAAAAAAGAAAAGCCTTTTAGAAAGGCATTAGATACTTTCAGAGAAGCTATGTAAGCATCACGTGAGTCCATGTGAAAGTTGTAAATACTTGCTAAATTAACTTTATTAGCAGAGTAGCTAGTTCTGGAGTGAAAAATCTATACGAAAAAGTTCAGTATGAAAGGAAGGGGGACTGGAAAGGGTCAAGTATATGTTGCACTGCCAGATTGAGAACATTTTCCATTTACTCTTTTAAGTCTTCATGGTGGAAGGTTTCTATGAGGCTGAGAATATACTTACCAGTCTAGAAGGCAATAAGGGGGTTTTTGGTCATCATTAAAATTGGAGAAACCATGAGGTTATCTTGAGGGACTTGATGTCTGTGTGATGCTTGCAGGATGGGTGAGAAAGTAGATCCAGAAGGGGATCCAGGACTCAAGGGGGTTGTAGAAGATGAGCTCATAGATAAAACAATTAGACTTGTCGGGGCAAGGAACAGGAATGCGAGAATAATGTTTGCCTTGCACATGGCAGCCTTCGAAAGAAAATGTGTTACCTATGGACCTGATGGGTATGCATATAGGAAACTAAGTGGCCAAGTATGGACTAGTGAGTCCATTGGTCACTTGATCCTTCAATGATCACTATGCAGAAGTATACACAAATGCCCTGTACAAACACTTAAGTGACCGCTTAAACCCTGCTGTACCTGACCAGACCAATAAAAATAAGACACCATGGTGGACTTCAAGTATAAACAGATTACATAACAAGAGGAAGAAACTGTTGTCCAAAAGCAAAAGGGATATTATTCTGCAGAGGAAGAGTTCCCGCCAAAGCCTAAACAAGAAAATCAGAAACCTTATAAAATCATCTAAAGCAAATTATGAAACTAAAATCACATCCCTAGCCAAGACAGAACACAAGTTATCAAAATTGGTGACTCCACCTCCACCAGTAGACCCGTCCCTGGTGGAGTACCACAGGGGTCTATGCTGGGCCCCTTAATGTTTGCCATCTATTTCTCAGAAGTCCAGGCCAATGTAGACAAATTTTGGCTCACCAAGTTTGCTAATGATTGCTATTTTTGAGCAATCATTGAGTTCCCCAATGATACCAGCATATTACAAAAAAGGCTAACACAAACAAATGACTGGTGCCAAAACTATGGTCTAAAACTAAATGCAAAAAAATGCATTACTATTAACTTTTTCAAAATAGAATTCCCTACAAATTACAATATTGACACCCCCCTGAGTTCCAACCCAGTGGTGCACGACTTGGGAACACGGGTTGATAGCAATCTGAACTTTGACCACCAAGTTTCCAGAGTAGTAAGGAAAGCCTTCTATGATACATTCCTCATAAGCAAGGACATAGCTTCCAGGTCAAGGGATGTTATAACCCTCATCAGACCACTAATAAAGTATGATGCACCCTTTTACATGTACCTCACCAGACACCTGCAGCTGAACAGACCTCAGAGGTTTCTCACTAAGAAAATACAGAGACTCCAACCCATGACCTACATTGACTGAAAGTCCTGTCACTTTACTCTGTATCTTATAGGCTGCTGAGAGGTGACTTGTGCCTGGCCTATAGGGCAATCTCCAACCCTGCCCTAATGGAAAGGCTGCACATCCACAAGTCAAATGGCGCAAATGTCACTCATTCTAGGGATCTCAACCTAGCTTGTGAAATTAACAGAACATGCTGGAGAGACTGCTGCTTCTGTGGAATACACATCATATTCACATAAAACAGAAATCCTCACTGATCCTATTTAAATGTAACCTAGATAATTGTATGGGAGACCACAAATTCAACCCTGGGGTGGCACCCATGTCCCTCATGGACAGAGGTAGCCGGTGTTGATCACAGAGCCGCTCTGTTCATAAATTTATTCTGCAAACTACCCAAAAAGAACAAATGGGGATACTTGGGATTAACATGGCTGGGCTTGTAAAGGCTCTAGGGCCACTAGCCTAGTAACCTATGAACCATAAACCTTGGTGACTGTCCCTGTTGAGGGATGAGGTCAAAATATTTGCTGCATTTCAGATTGGTCAGAGATGTAAAGAGGTTTCAGCAGGCTAACCCCAATGGCTACAAATTTCCATTACCACTGTCTCAAGGAAGAACCACTCTTAAGGCATGAGAAAGCATCAGCTCAGCTTGCTCACTAGGATATTGGCTCAAACTGGTATGTGCAAAGACACTGCCCCCATTCTCTCATGGATTCTCAACACAGTGTGTAAGAGTGGGTTCCCCCATTTTATGATATACCAGAATTCAGCAGTGTTGTATGTCTGGATAGAGATCACTCTTTGTGGGAGGTAGTCCTAGGAGGAATCGTGCTTATCTCCAGAATGTTGATGTGATGGGCCTCTTGACTGGTCCATGTTCCTGCAGCCTTGAGTGGGTTATAAGTTTGATATTTTTGTAGTTTACAGAAATTCACAAGGATCGACAGAACTGAAGCAAATACTCTCTTGCTTGGAATAAGGATTCTTTTGTTCTTGCAGTGAGGAGTCAGTCATCTGAGTACAGAAACACATGGAACCCTTGCAAGTAGTGATGCTCTGCCTTCACTGCCATGTATTTAGTGAACATTCAGGAGGTTCCGTAAGATTGAATGGGAGGGCCCTGAAATTATAATGACTGGCTCCTAGCCCAAAGCTTAGATACCATCTGGAATGGTGGGCATTCTTCACATGATAATAGACATTGTGAAGATGTATAGAGCACACCCAGTCTCCTTTCTCCTGAAGAAGAAGAATGGATCGTATCATGACCATCCCAAGCTTTGCCTTCTTCAAAAACATGTATAGAATGCTGAGGTCCAAAAATGGGCCTGAGGTCCCTGTTCTTTTTTAGAACTTAAAAGAATCTTGGGTACACTTAGGAACCTTTGCTGTCTGAATGGCACTTTTTTTACTAGCAGCCAGTGGATGTTTTGGGGTCTATATCACATAGTCAAAGCCTTCTAACTTCAAACACGTAATGTTCGAACCATTATGTTCGAAGTTACAAAACTTCGACTATGGATAAAAAAATAAAACAACGGAAAACAAAATAAACTGTTTTAAGCAGGGGGGAAAGCCCCTGCACCCCCACACCCCCCCGCTACTTAAATATACCAACTCCGAGATTGTACCCCATTGAACAAAATAGAAACCTCCACTTATGGAGATTTCCATTCAAACACTTGAACTTTTACAAATTCAAACTTATGGTCTCAACCATATGAGGTTCGAACTTGTAAAAGTTTGACTACATGATAGGAACCCGATGTTTTGACCTACAATTCTTCTTTGTTGGGGTCTAGAATCTAGAAAGGTCTTGTGTGAAGAGAAAGGTTTGGCTTAGGGGACTGTGTAGTTTCTGGATGTTATCCTCTTCACCCACAATTCTTGTGTGAAGGCCAACCAGATGTCTAAGTAAAGACACAAGTGTCCCCTAACTGGTGTTAGAAGGGAGAAGGCAGGCAGTCTTTTCAGGAAAGCTGGAAGGGTTTATTGGAAAAGGATCTTTAAAACCCTTGATTCTGTGGACCCCCTCTGCCTCTGGGGCAAAGTACATTAGAGTTCCCCCCTTTGCCCTGGGGGCTCTGTCAAAAAGAGGAGTCAGTAAAAATTGTTGGGACTTCCTGGAACAATTTTCCTCCCCCTTTTATTCCTGAAAAATGATCTTGAGGCTCGAAAAAATGAGCTCCCACAACAGACGACATTTTTCCCTCTTACTCACTCTTAGATAAGGTATACTTTACCTTGTCCCATAACAGAGCTGAGCCATCGTAAGTGGTATTAAGGAAGGATGCATTGCAGTTTTCCACAAAGTCACATAAAGGCAGCCAAGCACAATGATGTAGTGCAATGACATTTCCTGTAGATGCACGAGCTGCTGCATTAGAAACCAGCCTTAGTGTAATATTACTAATAGACAACATGGTAGCCAATTAAAACTCTATGAATTTCGTCATCTCTGCTGTCTGAGGTCTCCATAGGGAGTAGTTAATTTCCTCTGGAGTCTAGTAATACAAGAGATATACTTTAATAGTCTTAGAGAAAAGGTTACTGAGGCATACACACACTTCCCAAAATGATCCACTGCTCTGGACTCTGTTAGGTAGACTGACAATGGAGCTGCCCTCAGACAGCTATTTATTTGTGGCTACTGCAATAACAATAGAATCCACAAGAGGCAATTTACTCCAATGTGGCCTATCCTTGGGAGGGACCAGCACCTTGTCTGTCTAACAAAGTATTGGTTCCACATCTGGATCTCATTAAGCCCACTGTGAAACTACATTGATGAACCTATCAGCAGGGACCACCACCCTGGAGGTAGATGAACCCACTCCAAAGACCTCAAGGAACACTTCATCATCAGGGGAAGGGGATATCTGTTAACCAGTTTCCCCCTTGTCTTAGCAGTTCCATTAAATAACAAAAAGAAATGTCCTCAAAGGAAGATTTAGAGGGACTGTCTCCCTTCAAGGTCAGTGTCTTTAGTGAGAGACTCCTGTGGGGAGTCTAAGTGCCTCCTTCTATGCTTACATTCCTAGAACCACGATGCCTCCAACCAGATGGAGTCTTCCATGGCTCCAAGTGATTAGTGCTGATCTCTCAACTCCCAGATGCTATAGACTCACAGCACTTCAGAGCTGAGTAGGACAGTGAGGCTGTCAACCTTGAGAACCCTAAGTTTGCCGATGCCGATCGGGGAACAATTGGTGAGCACCTCTGTTTAAAAGCCACTGGATTTACCATAAAAACTGGGGAAAGAAGCAACTACAAGTGAAATGGGTAGACTAGCTCTCAATACCATCAGAGTCAAAGGGAAGGGAATGACTTCCACATCAATCTAGACCTTAATGAAGGCTCTCATCATCTTATTCCAGTCTATGTCTGCAATGCTTCCCCATATCAGGATGATGCAACTGACAGTAGTCAGGAAATCAAACATCTCCAGAAATCTCTCTCGGGAGATCCAGACCTCAGAGAAGAGAATCTCCCGAAAGAGTGATCTGGAATAATTATGGTATCCAGTTCACTTGAGGAGGGTAAAGGGATCAGAACCAAGGGTGTGGAATGCCTCAGAAATCTGAAAATTTTCAGAGCCAGAGAGTCCTGAGGAGGAGAATTATATATGCATTTTCTTTTCTCGGCCTGTTTTTCCCTAGTCTTAGAGCCATTATCTCTATCTTTAGACCTGTCTTTGTCTTTTCCTTTGCCTTTATCAGAATATTTCTGTACCTGTCTCTCAGCACCTTTGGGAAGTTGAGAAGTAGAGGTATCCAATGAAGAACTGTTTAAAACAAATATCACAATGAGCATTCAAAGGATCAGAGCCCAGGCAGCACATGCTGAATATGTATACCCTGGGATGGGATGTTATGCCCACATATCAGACATTTTTTTAAAACCCAGTGCCTTTTTGATAGTGAAAAAAAACACAAATGATGTTCATTTAAATAAGGAATAAACTAGCAGTCACTGAGAGGCCTCAGACAGAAGAGAGGAAAGACAAGACAGAGGAAATCTGAAGAAAAGTATAATCAAAGAGAGGAAATAAGACTTAATAAGTAAATAAGCAAAGCAAGCTTAGAAAGACTTGACTTATCTGCAGATTTTTCAAAAATGAGTGGAGTGCTGGAGATTTTGTCTGAAAGGTGGTAGATGTGATCTGGAGTAGTTCCCTTAGAACAGTGCATTACGGGAGAGGGAAGCCTGAGTGCTGGACAATAGCTCTGATACTGTTGCTGGCTTGGATCAGCTTATATCTGCAGAGAAGGAAGGTGAGGACAACACAGGATCTTCTGGTTCTGGAAATTAGATCTAGATCCTGTTTATGGTTCCATCTTAAACCCATTTTTTTTCTAATTTAATATATTCTGTGTTGTGGAAGTATACAATGTCCTTATTTTGTGACATAGCAAGTCCAAAGGTGAGCAGACTTTTCTTGGGATTTTCTTTAGACCTGATGTGGCCTATGCTTTTGGTGTGTGTTTCTAGAGATTTCTGTTTCACTACAGTGTACGTAACCCTTTGCGTTGTTGTCCAGCAGGGTAGAGAAGCGGAAACTTATGGACCCTGTCGGTGCCCTGAAGGACAAGTACCTGCGACCCTCACCGTTGCTCTTCCACCCCCAGGTAGGTTTCATGGAGTGATACGTCTTTCAGCAGTCCTGTTCTGTAAACTCACAGATTTGATTTCAGAAAATTAGTTTGTACTGTATTTGCAGTAAAAGCACACTATATAAAATGTTGAAGGTGTTGACTGACAGTCACCAGGTGAGACTGTTTTGCAAAAACATGGAATTGGTTATTAGTGCTTTAGCCACCAAGATCAGTTGAGGCATTACCCCTTTCTGCTGTACTGTGAAACATGTTTCTGTTAAGATACTCTGGCTGTTTTACTGTACAGACAACTTCAGATTCTCTGCTTTACCTGGGGTGGGTTAAGTAACATTCATCACTGGACTTCTAAACATATTTATGTATTCCATGGATTACTATTAAATCCAAAGCCAACAGTAAGATCACCTGGTAATGTGGGAAACGCTGATAAGAAATTAATAATGGAAAGGTCTTCTTAATGTTCTTTGTGTTTCACTGTTGCAGTCATCACATTTGGGTTATCCCTGCCAGGGTAGCCCTTGGCCAGCCCGAATACCAGAGACTTAGTATTTCTGCATCTGTTGCTATTGCATGAGGACTGATGTCAGGTCATCAGTAGTATAAAGTAAGGCAGCCGACGCCATTACATCAGTCTTTCTTGCCATGCAGCCCGAAGCAGAATCAGTTTGCATGAGTGCTGGTCAGCCGCTACCTGAGTTTTCATCCACCGAATTGAAGTTGAAGTCTTCCAAAGCTAAGTACCCCGTTGGGGATCCTTTTTTCTTGCACTAACTGATGTCAGAAAAAGTTAATAATTGTCTCACCTGTGGAAAGTAAATAGCACACCTAGACTTCCACTCTTACTGCGTCACTTGTTTAGGCCCAGACCATGACATCCCCCATTGTCACTTCTGTGCTTTGTTCAATGCCAGAGCTATCCATTGTCGAGCCCTTACTGTAGCCAGATTTTTTCACTTGCTGTCTTCGAATTCCAATATGGCTTCAATAATCCATCCAACAGCAGATCTTCTAAAAAAAGTAAAGATAAAGACAGAGACAGACTGCACAGGTCCAAACCTACCAACAATGCTTCTATTAAGCTAGTCGTCAGTTCTCCGGTACTCAGTGAGGCGCTTTCGCAGCCCCTGATGCTCACTTCTGTTGATTCGCAGGCCACTACCGAGACCCTTTTGGAGGCCGGCATGCTGCAAAACTCTTCTTCAATTAAGAATCCTGCGGTCGTCTCTACCTTGGATGGGTCCGGAGCCACTGAGCAGGCACCAGCTTCCAAGGAAGTCCTTCACACTACCGAATCTCGACACAAACTGACATCTTCTTTTGAGACTACCGTTCTTTCAAAAACAACCGAGTTTCTTAGGCCCAGGGTACAAACCACACCCAAGAAACCGACGACCCACTTTCAGGTGCCAGCTACCTTGCCTCAGTCTCAAATGCTTAAAATGGCAGAAGACCTTATCATGCTGATCAGGGGAAGCCAAGCTACCCCCTCCAAAAGGAAAAGAGATCTGTCCCCTGTAGTTTTGTCTGAACAAGAGTCAGATGAATCTGATGCATCTGAATATGAAGACATGCAACCCCTCTCCACTTATGAAGATTCTAATGCAGAGGATTCCTTTCCTTCAGCCTCTCCCCCAGAGGATTTTTCCTTTGGGGAAACCTTGCATACTTTAAGGGAGGGTTTCCAATGGGAAAGTCAGGACTACCCTCAGTCTAAAAAGAGACTCAGGGAATTCCTATATCTTCCACAACACAGACCCTTGGCCATCCCCCCAGTCCTGGATGTTGTGGAGGATGTTTTCCTCGAATCCAGCTTGAATCCTGATGCCCTTCCCCCAGCTTCCAGAAAACCAGACAGGTACTACAGAGTCCCTGACTCGCACAAATATCTTTTTTAAAATCCTACAGCTGACCCTGAGGTCATTTCTCAAGGGCTAAAAGGGATTAAAGCAATCTCTGCTAAGAATCCCACCCCCTCAGACAGGGATTCCCGAGCATTGGACAGATGGGGTAAAAAATTATACACCTCAGCTATTCTTGCTATCAGGGCACTAAACTGTCAGTTCCATATGCTGAAATTTCAGCAACATACCTTGGAACTCCTTAAATAAAAAATGTCTTCCTTTCCTGCTTGGGCAGAATCTAAAGATTTACAAGAGTTAATGCATTCTGCAAGTCAAGTAATTAATGCACTGTGGTTTTGACACCCTAGAAGCTTCTTGCAGGACAGCAGTCACTGGATCTGTCATTAGAAGGAACAGCCCCTGCCAGACCATGTCAAATCTAAATTGTTGGATGCCCCCTTGCACAAAGATAACTTATTTGGCACTAAAGCAAAAGAGGTCTTAAAAAAAGATGGAAGAAAAAGCAAAATCTATGCAAACAGTTAAGGATTTCTTGCAGATCCAGGCCCCTAGGTTCAGCAGGCATTGTTCTTCCAAACACTGGTCCTTTCCTGCTCCCAATAAACTGGCTCAGTCTAGACCCCGTGGAAACAGACCCCCCCCCCCAGACAGCAGCCACAGGGAATGCAGAGATATAAGCAGTGGACTATCTCCACTTCAAATAAAGGGAGTTCTAAGCCACTCCCTTATGGTAAGAACTCACAATGTCTCAACTCCTCCACCCCTTCCCTCTGCCCACCTTCACTTACCCCTAGGAGGAAAACTCTCATTTCACTCAAGCATCCGGGCCACCATTACCAAGTACCACTGGGTTCTGAACATTGTGTCTCAGGGATGCAAGTTTTTCTTTCACACACTTCCAACCCCAAAAGGGTTCCCAGATCTACCTCCAAATCAATGGGCAGAGGCTCAAAAGCAAATCCTTTCCCTGCTCTCTATGAGGGCAGTAGACCACGTTCCTGCAGAACAGACAAGCCAAGGTTTCTACTCCAGACTATTTCTGGTACCCAAAAAAGAGGGCACCTGGCACCCCATACTTGATCTATTCATTCTGAACACCTTCCTGGTGATCCCAAAATTCAAAATGCCCATCCTCCAGCAGCTGCTACCCATGCTCTCCAAGAACACTTGGCAAGCAACCCTAGATTTAAAAGAGGCCTACCTCCACATTCCTATCAGGGAATCATGCAAGAAATATCTCAGCTTCAGGGCAGGATCTCAACACTTTCAGTTCTCTGTGCTTCCCTTTGACTTATCTACTGCTCCCAGACTTTTCACAAAATGTCTGGCTCTGGCCATTGCCTTTTGCAGACAAAGAAATATTCAGATTTACCCATATTTAGATAACTGCCTTATTCAAGCAGACAGCCAGGAAAAGCTCCTCAAACACCTGGCCTTTGTAAAGACCCTCCTAATCTCTCTAGGGTACACAATCAACTAAAAGAAATCCAAGCAGGTGCTTACCCAAAGGATAATCTTCCTGGGAGCAAGTCTGGACACAGCACCCCAGATGGTATATCTTACACTAGAGAAACAAATTTTCCTGACAACCTACTTCTCTCAACTAGCCACCAGGCCCAGCTAACTGCAAGGAAGATCCTGCATGCCCTGGGGCTCATGGCATCTTGCATACTACTTATTCTATATGCCAGACTGCATATGAGGAAACTTCAATGTTACCTAAAGAGCCTTTGGTGTCAACACTCTCAAGACCTGGAAACTCTCCTACCTATAATTCCTTGCCTCAGAAAAGATTTTCTTAGGTGGGCAACAGCATGCTCCCTCAACAAGGGACTGCCTTTCTCCCCACCCCCCACTGCCCAGACCCTCACCACAGATGCATCCGACTATGCTTGGGGTGCACACCTGGATGGCAGGTGCATACAGGGCCAATGGAGCCCACTGCAAATCCCTCTGCCTGCACATCAATCAAAAAGAGATGATGGCTGTGCAGAACACCTTGATAGCTTTCAAGCCCCTTCTCTCTCCAGAGAAACAGACAACACCACTGTGATGTGGTACATCAACAAGCAGGGAGGGACTCACTTCTACCCCCTATGCAGGCTGGCCATGACCCTTTGGCACACAGCCTCTGCCATGCAACTACACCTGTTAGCACAATTCCTACCAGGCTCTCTCAACTCTCTGGCAGACCAATTAAGCAGAAATCTTCCGGATGCACACGACTGGCAACTTAACAGAAGTACCTTCACCTTAATAACTCAGAAATGAAGAACCCCGAAGATCGACCTCTTTGCCTCCCACACCAACCATCAGCTCAGCAAATTCTGCACCCGGGAGCATCACTGCATGAATGTGTATGCCCTGTCCTTCTCCTGGGTCATTATACTGGTCTATGCATTTCCTCCCCAACTTCTCATCCCCAGGGTACTTCTCAAAATAAGAGAGAAAAAAACAAGGACAATTATAGCTCCAGACTTGCCCCGGCAACACTGGTTCCCCTTGCTGCGCAGCCTGTCCCACTGCCTCCATGGCATCTTCCTCAGATTCCAAACCTCCTGACCCAGAGGGAAAAGGAATTCATGCATCCCCAATTGCAGGCACTCAATTTTGCAGCTTGGCTTATTCCCTAACCCCGAACCAATCTGCCAACCTCAGTATACAGGTTCTGGATGTTATCCATGAGGCCAGATGCCCTAGCACCAGAAAGTCTTATGCTGATAAATGGAAAAGGTTCTGCACCTGGATCCAAGCTAAGGAAGCCAATAAGGCACAGCCCTCCCTCCTTCTCATCCTGGAATACTTAACTGACCTACTACACAGTGGCCTCTCTTTCTCCTCTGTAAAAATTCATGCCTCTGCTATTTCTGCTCATTTTCACACTGAGCAGCCCCTTTTCTCACACCCTTTTGTCAAACAGTTCCTAAGAGGGGCTAGCAACTTGGGGCCACACAGAAGGGCACCAATACCAGCTTGGGATCTTAACTTTGTATTGGAAAAGCTCACCCTGCCCCCTTTCCAACCAGCTTCTTCTGCAGAGCTAAAATTTCTCTCCTGGAAGACAGCATTCCTTCTGGCCATCACTTCAGCCATAAGAGTCTCTGAGCTGCAAGCACTCATGGCTGTGGAACCCTTCATCATCTTCCATGCAGACAGGGTATCCCTCAGAACTAACCCATCCTTCATGCCCAAGGTGGTCTCCAGAGTGGCTCTCAATCAATCCATTCATTTGCCCACCTTTTTTGCTAATCCCCAGAAGAAGGGGGAAAGGATTCTTCACTCTCTAGATGTGCACAGACATCTCAGATTCTATCTAGACAGGACTAAATCCTTCAGAAAGTCTGATCAATTGCTGGTTAGCTTTGCTGCAGGGACAGAAGGCAAAGCCATCTCCAAGCAAACCATTTCCAGGTGGATAACACACTGCATCCATTTCTGCTACAAACAGCATGGAAAGCCTCCCCCAAGGGGGTCAGGACACACTCCACCAGAGCAGCCTCCACTTCTGCAGCTTTCCTCAGAGGAGTCCCCACCAGGGACATCCTGGAAGCTGCCACCTGGACATCTGTTCACACTTTTACCAGGCACTACCACCTGCGTCTCTTCTCCAAATCCAGGGCAGGGTTTGCCTCTGCAGTCTTGCATCATAGCCAGCCCCTAATTTCCTTGACTGCCTCCACTCATTTCCTCAGCTTTGAGAATCAACCCAAATGTGATGACTGCAACAGTGAAACGCGAAGAACATAGTACAGTTGTGTACACTTACCATAAATGTAGATATTCAAGTGTATTCACTGTTACAGTCCTGGTTTCCCACTCTCCATCCCCTTTCTTCTTTTTCTCCTTTTATTACCATTCTTCCTTGCTGTTCTCCTTTCCTTACAAGGGACATATTGGTATTTATTTTCCACTGGTGGGGTTCTTCCGCCAAAGCCTGGCCTCCTACTTAGAGGCTCCTGACAGGTTAGGGCAAGAAAACCTGATGTAATGGCATCAGCTGCCTTACTTTATACCATTGACAACCTGATGTCAGTCCTCAAGCGACAGCAACCGATACAGAAATACTAAGTCTCTGGTATTCGGGCCGACTGATGGCTACCCCTGGCAGGATAACCCAAATGTGATGACTGCAACAGTGAATACACTTGAACATCTACATTTATGGTAAGTGTACACAACTGTACTTACTATGCTCTACATGTCTGCATTGTACTTCTGTATGTAGAGTGGTCTTGTTCTACCCTAGGCTTTGCCTGAAAGACAATTTCCCTAATGACCAGCATATCTCCAGTTAACAAAAATTATATAAACAAATTTTTATCTGCTTGCACCTGTTTGACTTAGAGATATATGCAGCTCTCTGCCATTTCTGCTGCAAGAAGGGACAACAGCCAATCAGCACCCAGTCTTTTCTTCAATAAAATACTCTAGCAACTCTTCAGTTTTGCAAAACAAGGATTACCAGTAGCACTACAGGCTTTAATGGTACCTCATTTCTCCACGTCATTTGGGAGTTTTTTCTCCATATTCTAAGGTAACAGACATCTCTGTCTTGTTTTTAATCCATACTGCTTATGGAACCCATACTGGACGTAGTCAGGTCAGTAAAATTACAATGCTCATCTTCTCAAATTTTGTCCTGTCTTCTGGCAGTTCCATGACTGGGATTTTTTTTTATTCACATTCACAGCATCAGCAGTAAGGTTTTATTTATTTGAGGAATGTCTTCTTTCTGATAATTAGTTCAGAAAAGAACATCTGTTCCTTTTGATATAAGGTGTTTAGGTAGGACTGGGCAAAGTCTGATACACGTCTGCACCTTTCTGTTGTACAGCTGTTCAGGTGTCCTTCCTTGTGAAGCACATCATCCACTTCCTTCATCCAGAGCTAAAGTTCACTAGTCACTTTAGTAAGGTGAAAGGTTCACAGTAAAGTTGTGTTGCTGCTCTATTACCTTTTTCCTCTGCTGCTCAATAGATCTGTGTTTATTAGGAATTCTATACTCTTAATATATGGTGATGCCATCCCTACAGCCTTTCTAACAAATAGAGTCCATTAGCAAGGAATTCCTTATGACAAACATATATGTCTGTCATTGGATCACCAAGGTACATCCAGTGATGCACTGCACAGTGTATGCAATAGTAGGCTTAACAAGTAGCATCTTTAACTTTGTCCATTTATGTTTCAGCTGGAGATGAGACCTAAATACAAGGTTGGAGAGTCTAGCTATTGTGACAAGGCAGCTGCTTGCTCACTTTATCACATAAGGGGATTCTAGCTAATCTGACAATGTGGCTGCTTGGTCAGTCTATCACATAAGGGGAACTTTCTGGATCCCAGAGTTTCAAAGGGTGCCAATGCCAAAGCATTCCACTACTTGATATTCTTATTCTGCTCACATTTTTGCCCACTGGCCAAGGACATTCCTCTCTTCAAACATTTAAGAACAACAATGCAGTTGCTATTGTCATTCTGGCTACTAGATAGTGATATTATACATTTCTGACTATGAGCCGGACACTAGTGATGGATGTCACCTTCTTATTCTTACTGCCAGTATTGTTGCCCGTCCAGAGAAATCTGCTTACTTTGGGTTCTGAGACACAAGCTCCATTTCTGCATTTCTTGCAGTATGTTGTTACATCGTCTTGACAATACATACATTACTCTGAAATATTTTGCTAAGCGAGTTTGACTTTTCACAGTCAACAGGCCCAGCCTGTGAAGAAGAGTCAATTCAAAGGCCATATTCCCCAAGAAAGTTTCATGGCCCAAGGCACCATATTCACCTCCAGATAATACCCAAGGCACCACAGTCATGTCCAGATAATGCCCAAGTTACCACACTCATCTCCAGATAATGACCTTTTGCAATTTTTTTTAAAAAGTGAAACAGCAATAGGCAATTGTTTTCCACACTCAAAGAAATCAGCTAGTTCAGTCCTTTAATAAAACTTAAACATCCATGCTATAAAAGACTACAGGAGTGGATAGAAGATGCTGAGACCATCTGCTTCTATATATTCTCTTCAGGGGTGGCTCGTGCTATTGGACTGCAGGACTGCAGCCCCCCAAAAAATGAAACAAAATTAAAAGAAAAAAAAAAATGAAACGAAAAAAAGAAAAGAAATAAGAAAACAAATGCAAGTCCACAGCATTCCTGGAACATATCACGTTACAACTGCAAAGACTAGAAGGGGATCAGACTGCAACATCTGCTCTCGCACAGGGCTTTTAAAACACAGTAGGATGTAAGTGGAATGGAATCTTCAGATTGGATGTTTGAATTTACAGGAAGGGCGTATGTGTGAAATGCCCCCAGTGATCAGAAGAACTCGGGAAACATACCTGGTGGTCGCTAGACTCAAACCCTGTACCTTGGGAGTAGATAGCTAGAGCTTGAATTCCCCACCCACCACCATTTATGAAATTTTTGCTTCATATTTCTGTTCTATTCCTCATAAAATCTGTGGTTTTCTGGAAAATAATGACAGGCATTTGAATTTCAGACTTCATATTCGTCAGAAAGTTCATGGTAACACAAAACCTTTTATGCTAGCAATTTTCTGTTTATAAGATCATTGCTGGCTTTGTCCAATTTTTTTGGGCTAACAGGTTGAGAGCTACGGTGAGAACTGAATTCACTGAATATGTTTGGGTGGCTGTATTCCCCCATTATTGGCTTTGTCTAGGAGTTTTGTGCTAAGAAGTTGAGAGTTATGGTGAGAACTGAATTCACTAAATGATAGCCATTTAAGTTTCAGTCTACTTGCCTTTCAAGAACCAGCTGATTTGGCATAGTGGTATGTTGCTCTGACTGTAGTGCACAGGGTCCTGACTTCAAGACTTGGCAGTGAAATGCATGGCGGTTAGCACAGCATTTTATTCTAGCAACATTCCAAGATTATACAAGCAATATTTAATGTGTCCCTAGTTTTTGGGCTTTTGCCCCCCCCCCCCAATAAATTTTGGCTTTTTCCAGATTTCTTGTGCTTCAAAGTTGAGAGATAAAGTTGAGTGTCGAGTGGATATTACAAGGAATTGAGAGCTTGAAGAGAAGTTTAGTGCTGCTTATGCTGAGTCCACTTGCATTGTTAATAGCACAACAGGTAGTGTACTTGCTTTTGATGCAGAGGCTATGGTTCTACTCCCACAGTATATTTATGCATTGCTGATACTGTACTGTGTTGTACTTTTGAAAGGGGTGGATGCTGCAGTCCTGAGAATGTCCTCTTTGGTGGAGATACCTAGTAACAATGGACATGTTATCAGTTTGCCATCCATTCTCTGTTGCAGTATTACTAGCTTATCATTTTTTATGTAACATAGGCAATTTATTCCTCAAGGGTAACAGGCAATTTATTTGTAGATGAAACAATGACATATAAAGTTGTGTGCTAGCAGCAACCTCTTCATTAGTTACAGATCTCTTTAATGTGGAATTATTTAGATGACTTTTATTTCTGCAGAGATTGTGCATATTTACTGATACTGGTGTATTGTAGAAGTTTGAGTAGACTTCTATGATGGAAATGTTCTGACTTGGGTAGGTTTGTCATTATTGGCGCATGCATTTTGTTTCATTGTTTACTGGAAAAATGTTCAAAATAATAAATTTAAAATGCCTTCTAACAACTGTGCTATATTATATAAGGAATATAATTTAATGCAATCAGAAAGGTGTATCAAAGAACACATGTATGTTTCCTGTGCAAGGGGCCTATGATTTGAAAACTGCCCAAAGTTAATCTTTATTTGTCTGTGGCCAGATGTATTTTCTTTGAATGTGGGTTTCAATGCTGTTTCAATGAATGTGAGTTTCAAGGGCAGAGAAGTTTTAATGCTAAGTCTATTTTCATTGTGAGACTGCATTGCTTTGTTTAGCAGATGTCTATTAGTGTTTGTGCTGTAAAATGTAAAATAAAAGTTTTAAATGAAATCCAAATCATTGTAGAAGTAAAGCAGTATACACATTATTATAGTGTTTATGGTAAATGGGGCAAAATAGCCAAGTAATGGGACATTGGAATATCTGCAAGGGAAGGCCCCATTCGACCATGATTTTGTGAGGGGGAAAGGGTGGCAAATTCAGACAGCCCTGGCTGAACTGTACCCCTCAACTGAGCAGATTTTTGCAGAATGAATAGATTTTTGCATCTTATTTTTGGTTTGTTCCTCATAACACTTGTGGTTTTCTGGCAAAGCATTTAGAAATGAAATAACAACAAACATTGAGTTTCAGACTTCATACCCTTCAGAAAAATGCATGCAAGACCTGTTATTCTGTCAACTGTCTAAGTTGATACAAGAGCAATTTTTAGTACTGTTTGTATGTTCCCTCAATATATTTAGCCTTGTTCAAATTTCCTGTGTTAAGAGATACACGCAAATAAATCGCTTTATAGAATTAGGTATATCTAAACCTGTCAAGTGTCCCCGATTTTGGCTCAAAATGTTGCTCTCCTCCTAGTAATCCCTCTGCAAAATGGCAAATTTGGAAGAAAACATGGAGGGTTTACAATTAATAAATAACTGTAATGATCAGAGTTATAGATTACTTTTAATTTCAGAAATGCATGTAGATTCTGTTATTTTGTCAGCTGCTCAAGTTAACAGTACTAATATTACAAAATTGTCCCTTCTTTGACAGGTTCTCAGCTGTATTGTGTGGCTATTTTATATTTTTGCATCACATTTTTGGTCTGTTTTTCATAAAATTGTGGTTTTCTGGCAAATTAGTGGCAAATCATTAAAGATTGAAGTTAGAAAATAATGACAGACATTTGAGTTTCAGATTTCATACCCTTCAGAAAAGTCATGCTAATGCAAGACCTAATTATCTTTCTAAGTTTATAAGAGCAATATTTAAAAATTGTCCTAATTTTTGGGCCTTTCTCCTACTTCTATTTATGGCTTTGTCCAGATTTCTTGCTCTGAGATTGAGAGGTATGACAAATGTGTCAGGGCCATCACCATTAGCCAGAGACATTTTAAATTGTGACATACTTGCTGCACCCCACTCCCCCATGTCTAGATGTGTCCAAGCAACGCAAGGAGCAGTTATGCAGTGTTAAGTGTGCAGAGTATCTCACCAGCCAAGGTAGACACAAGTACTACAGTGGCTTTTCATCTGTCCTTGATTTTGTAGAATATTCTGGTTTTCTGTCATATTTTTATACTGTTGATTTATGCTTCTTCTTATTCAGAAAATGTATGTTGTTGCAGTGCCTATTGCTCTGTGTTTAAATAGCAATGCTTTAATGACCATCAGGTAAGCTTGCCTGAGAATGTAAGAGGCAAGTAAGCTTTAATGAGCATACTGTTAAAGAATTACCAACATTGAAAGCCTTTTTGTTGTTGCCATGCAGAGAATATTTACATAACTAGATAGCATATAAGCCTTGGGTATTGAAATGCAGTATTTGTAATAAAAGACAGGATTTCAGTATTTTCAGAAGCTAATTACATTTGTTAGACTTGCAGTCATCTTTGCAGGCTTTACCCATAAACTAAACAGAATGCCAATCTATAATGTGTGGTCCATAACCTGTGCAGTAATCCTTTTAAGCAATTTATCTTGAGCTTGTTGCTTGTTTGCTGTTCATTTTTTACTTTGATTGTGTTTTCTCCATGAAACAAGAAGATAGTTGTCAGGCAGCATGTCTTTTTTGGATAAGAAACTTTTTTACAAGTGGGGGTATCACAGAGATTGCTACTTTCAGCATGTTACTTGGTACTTTTATAAAGCTGAACATAATTTATAATTAGAACTGCAGTGCAAGGAGAAGTGGCTTGAGTTGGGTGCTGCTTTTTTTTTTTATACTTGCTTTTGACTGGCATTCCAGTAATGTATTTAAAAAGTAATTTATTTTTACATGCCTCACAACCTTTTTGTTTCCATCTAGATATTAAGTAAGCTGTCATGTAGCCAATGCATTGAAATATTTTTTTCTTCTATACTTCCTTTTGCCTTGATTGGACTCTCATAAAGATGGTTTGGCACAAAGGGCAGCGTATTTAATTAAAGTCCCGGTTTTCTGGTTTTTAGCATAGTCCCGCCCCTTTCCATTGGCCCCACCCATTCAGCTGTCTCTTGCAGCCACCCCCCCTTTGATTTGAAGCCACCAGCTGCCACTGATTCTCTTTACTATAAGAGAGTCACCCTAAGCCTCAATCAGATTTAGAAAGTTTGAAATTATGTCTGGCTAACACCCCCAAGACTTACTAGAAATAGAGAAAGAAACGTGGGAGAACATAAACACCCCATTTAATTGTATGAGACCACATTCTGCAGGACTGCAGCACAGGTTAAGAACTATAATGAGTACATTAAGAGAACACATGGAGGCAGAACAGGAGGCCCAGCAGAGAACATATATCAGAAATGCTTATCTCAGTGAAACCAGATTTGGAGGTGAAGTATCGTGTTAGTAGCCCAGTGCTGAAAATAAAAGTGTTACAAAGTGACAGGGACCTTTAGAAGTTGTAGAAAAAGTAAGTGAGTTGAATTAAAACATAATGCAATAAAGAAACAGGAAATCAGGATGGTTATACCCCATGCATGTTCTCAAACCTTAGAATCTGAAGCTGCTGTAGCAGGTATGTTTACAAGAGGAGTTAAGATCCCAACAGCATGTCCTACAGTCAAATATTGGAAACATTATCCATATCTCAAAAACAGGAAGTAAAATAATTTATATTCGGCTATAAGGACATATTCTCACAGTTAGCTGGTATAAACAGTTTAATCCAGCACAAAAGAGAAACTGTGCCTGGTGAGTAGATCCATTTGAAACAATACCAGATGCCAGAATCTCGCCAACAAGCAGTTAGGGATGAAATACAGAATATGCTTAAACTTGGTTCATACAATAATCCCAAAAATGAGTGGAACAGTCCATTTGAAACTAGTCCCCAAGCTAGATGGATCTTATCATGTTTTCAATGACTCTATAAAGGATAAAAAAATTGGACAAGGCTGGCACATACTCCACTTTACACTTAGATTTCACTAGTCCAAGAAACTAAAGAAATGATTGCATTCCCAACTCCTGATGGACTCTTCTACTACAAAGGCCTGTCTTTTGGTCACCATGGAGTGCACATGGCATTCCAGAGGCTGCTGGACAAGACTCTAAGACTCTATGTCAGATATGCCACAGCATACTTACCTGGATGATATTGTACTGCTCTCTAAAGATTGGGAAAGTCATCGCCCTAAAAGCCTAGCCATTTTGAATTCCTTGTGCTGAGAGGTAACTGTTGTTAGGCATGGCAGGAACATGTGGCTATATAATAGGCAAAGGAATAGTGAACTACAAACTGAAAAACTGTGGCAGTTCAGAACTGACCCATGTCAACCAGATAAATAACAGGTTAAGGCATTTTTGGCCTGGTGTGTCATTATCACAGTTTTGTCCTGGACTTTATTACAGTTACTTGTCCCTTAGACTGACCTATCCAAGAATGAGATTCCACTGAAAGTGCAATAGTTGGTTGCAGCTAACAGGCTTTCAGGAATGTCTGTTATGTTTGGAACCATACTGATAGCCTGTGGCTTCTCTAAACAGTTGCTGGTACACAATGAGACACCCAAGTGGGCACTGATGGAGTCTTGCCCCACCTGGCAGAGTGAAAGGAACATCCCCCTTGGATTCATTAATGCCTAAACTAAGTGTACACCATTTTGAGTGAACAGACAATGCAAGCATAACTCACCTTCTTCCTCCTAATTTTAGTTTCCCTACTGATTTTCTTGCAGCCTTAAATACTGTGGGGGATTCATAAAGGTTACCCCAAAGTGTAGACTACATGTAAACTTAGTGTAACTTGGCTGGGTGACTAGAAAGTACAAAAAATGTGGTAGGGATGTTCTTGAATACAGATCATGTTCATTTAGTGTAGGTGTTAATGAATCTGGCACCCCTTCTGTTTCACCAGCCCAGAAGTCAATGATGATGGAGAGTCTAGTGATCAAATGAATCCTATCCAACTTCAAATACTGCTTACTAGGAAGGAAACGTATACTTGTTACAGACCTTGCCCCACTTTAGTTGCTCCATAGAAAAACTCTAATGCTAAACTGTCTCACTTGGTGCTGATCTTATAGCATTACAGTTTTTGGATTAATCATTGTCAAGCCCACAGCTACCTTGCACCAATAAGTCTACACTGATGGGGTCATGTGACAGAGTGATGGCCGCTGAGCCTAAGGAACAATACATCTTCAAGGCTTAGTCGGAGCAGGCAAGCACATCTCAAGAAGGAACAGGTTCCTTTTTTTGAAAATATAATGGACAGAGTAGCAGATATAGACAGATTCCTGTTTTCCTGAATCCTAGGTCAAGAAAGGATTGTGACAAGGAATTTCCAGGGAAGTTGAATCTGAAAGGAGGAACCAAGGTGGAAGCTCTCTCTGCAATATAGAGCTGGGAAGATAACCCTGAAGTCTGAATAGAGAAGGATGCTGAGTGCAACTTATCCATACTTTTGTATGTTATAACTTACTAAGTGACCATAAGTAGTGATTTGTTTTAAAAATCCTTTATGAAAAACTTCTACAAATATTAACTCCACTTGCTAAACTGTAGTACTAAGATGGACTTTATCTTGTAATTTCCCTGTTTACTACAAGAATGATTTTTTTTCTTTTGCTTAGAATGAGAAAATTTATTACAAGTTCTGATAAAGTAATTTCAGACAGTTGTGTATTACTATCATTACTACTAGATACATCTCTATTAACAAGAAGCTAAAAAATTAGATCTATGTGTCCATCTCCATTAACCAGATGCAGAAGAGATGGAACTTGGTAACCACCCCATGAACCAATGGCTAAAGAGGCAGAATTTAGCATCCCTCCCCAACAAACAGAAGGTAAAAAGTAAGACATTCAATGTCATTCCCCTTGAATGAGAAGTATGAACCCACTGACCATCCCAAGAGCCAAAGGATACCCCCCTGAACCAGTGACTAAAGAGTCAGAACTCACTGCCCACTCTGGTGATACACAGCCTAAGGAATCAGAAATCAGTTTACATAACCATGAAGTACATAGGTGCAGTAAATTACAGCCACTTAGATTTTATGCAGGTGAATTTGCCCCTACATTCCCAATGTGTAGGCTGTGCTCTCACATCCACTACTTTACTATTCTAACTCAGCTTAGTTTCCCTCAAGGCTGTGGCAGAAAAATTCTCAAAGAGTTATGGCATTGTCCAAACAGTTCAAACATTTTTGTACCACAGTAAAAAAAAATAATCGGTTCAAGTAGCCATACCTTAAAGACTCATTCTGTATTAAATCCAGGACTGAACAAGTGCCATTAGAGGGCCAGTGTTCTTAATGACTGTATGAGTCCTGAGGCACTGCTGGCTGATGCTTGAGTACTGATGTGGAGGGCATAGCCAGTAGAGTTTCTAAAATGGCTTCCAAATATCTGAAGCATAGCTTACTCAGTCTCCTGATAGTCTGCGTTCACATAGCTAGTTAGCATCTGAAGTGCCACAAAGAGGTAAGTCATTGATTCTTTGTTGTATTATAACTTTTTCAGTTCCTTGAACTTACGTTATTTCATACTCAACACCATGTTTGTTAGTGAAGATAAAATCATCATTGCTTTTCAGCAGTAGCCATAACCTTAATGATTCTGTCTGATGGAATGCTACTTCACAAAGTCCAACTAGATGGAGGTGATTAAAATAAATGAAAAATTGAAGGAGTATATCAACTCAAATAAAAGTCTGTTAAAAATAGAAGTGTTAACTAGCTATTTAGATGAACTGATAAAACTGCAAAACTAAGAGGTTAAAATTTGAGTATGAGAAGATCTATTTCAAAAAATGCCAGAGTTAGAAGACAGCACACACACAGAGAAAATCTGAGATTTTTTGCTGTACCAGAGAAACTGGAAGGAGCAGGCTGTATTGATTTTATGAAAGCAAAAACAAGTGGACTGGTATTACACATCAAGATGTGTTAATTGAAACAACTCAAGTGTGTGCTCTAAACCTGGCCATGAAAAAGCAGTCGGGATCTGTGTTAGTAATGATGCAATCATACTAGCAGAAAGAGTTGATCCTGACAAAACTGTGGAAGAAGGGGAAAAGTGTTGAAAATGGAGAAAGCAGAGTGTTTATGGAAAATGAATATTCATTGTGCACTAAACAACAGAAAAGCAAATGCATCTCAGCAATCAGAAACTGCAGAGAGGCAGGTGTGAGATCCAAGCTGCTGTAAAAAGCTGTCTTCAGAATATTTTTTCCTAGAGGATCAGATGCATTTTTTATATAGAACAGGCTGAGGAGAAAATAAAAGCATTTATCCAACAAAAAAGTAAGTCAGCAAGCAAAAGAAGACTCTGCTTCTCATTCATCTAACAATAAAGCTCATAGAGAGACTTTGCCAGTGAAACATTTTCCACTGCTCTGAAGGAAAATGCTTGAGAGACAGAAAAAAAACACAAGTTGACTAGAAGAATCAGGCATATCTTGGACTTGAAAACAGAATCTGGTGGTGGGAGATGGAGATGAACAGGTAGAAGACCAGCAGCACTGAAATTAATGAATGAATGGGAGACAGTAAAGCATCAGTCACATTTGTGAAATATGGCTTTGCAAGAAAAATTGGCTGAGAAAGACTGGAATTTTGTTGACTTTGTTAAACTGGAGGGTGGACTGTAAAGCAAGTAACCTACTTTATATGTAGACACTAAAAGGAGAAAAATGTAACTGCAAGTAAAATCATTTTTGTTCTTTTTAGTATTTGTATAAAAAACAGCTCATGATATAAACTGCATGTTATGTATAAAAGCAGTTTTGTGTAGTGTATAGTCAGTGATATTTTAAATGTGTTGGAAGTCTCTTCAGTAACTCTTGTATGTGTTAAATATATTGAACACGTACTTTTTTAGTTGTAAGAAATATAGGCTTTACAGCACAACAAGAAAAGAAAATATGGACAAAAGCTAGTCTAATGTTAATATGCTGTGATCTTGGGCTGCTAGGATGAGGTGGGGTGTATAAGTGTACTGGATATATTATGTTATATGAGGAATTAAGACATCTCATTTTTAAATGGTGAATATCTAGTTAATGCCCTTGTCTTAATATATAAACATGTTTATTTAATAAGTTGGTTTGAAAAAAAGATTAAATGATGAAAGCCATGAAAATACCAAGTTTCTTATATCTGCAAAGATATTATCTTGCTTTTTTTCCTATTAGCATATGTTCAGTGGAAGTCAAGAGGTCTACAGCTGAAGGCAGCTGTGTATTCTGTTCTTTGTGAAATCTTTTATGATCATTGCTGACCATTTTCACATGAGGATGAGCTGTCTACAGGTACATGCAATAAATCTTTAGAGTTCTTAACATTTTTTGCTTGGCAAAATTTAAAGGTACAGTGGCAAGCAGTTCAATGAAAATTGAAGTCTGAAATTGTTGGATGTGAATACAGCCTAACAGCCTTAATTTTTTAATACTTTTAATAGAACGGTGTACAATTTAGCTTTATTTAAAGGTAATCAGTGCAAGTTTTCTTAGGGCTAAAAGTTAATGTTTTCTGAAAGCATGCAAGTTGTTTTTCACATTGAGGGGAGAATAGAGATATGAAAAGGACAGACAGCAGTCAGTGTAAGTATGAACACAGCCTGTAGCATGTGCTTTAGCATGGGTAACCTTAATTGTAGGTAATGCCTGTGGGTGCAGCTGTTGATTTGGGGCAATTGTTCCTAGCTGGATGGTTAAAATTCTTTTTTTAAGATTTACATAGTTTTATGTGTTTGTTCTAAGTTAATATAGGATGATCATGTTTTGAAAATGTATTTAGTTTTTTGTTGGAGGGTTTTTATTAAAACAAAAAGTCCTGATAAATCTGCATAGGTTCAAGTGGAGATGAAAAGAAATAAATGTATAAAATATCAGCCTGACAAACATTAGAGTATGCCTGTAACACAAAAGCTGGAAAAACACATTCAAAAACTGACATGTATAATAGATGAGAACAATGGCTTTTTATCATAATAGCTATGCTATCCATATTATCTTTGAATTTAAATGGTCTTACAGGTATATACAAAAAGGAAAAAGTACTGAATTATATTAAGAAATGCAGAGTACAAATAGTAATGTCACAGGAGACACATTTGGAAAGAAATAAGCATGTGAATTGGACAAAAAAAGAATTTCAAGATGGATATTCAGTTGAATATCAGGGACAAATGAAAAGGATAGCAATTATACTAATTGCTCGATGGGTTCCAAGATTGAGAGAAGAGAAAAAAATGACAGAAATTGTAGATTTGTGGTAGTAAGAGGCTATTGGGAAGTGAGGTGGATCACACTGGCATGTATTTATATTCTACCAAAATCTGCTATTATGCATCTCAAAAAAAATTTGGGGAGAAATAATTAGCTTTCAGCAGGGAATATTTCTTATAGGTAGAGACTGAAACTTGATCTGCAATAGTGAGGATGTATAACAACTAAAGAGGGAAAATTTCTGAAGAAATGTTTGAAAATATTTTATTGGGAAGATGCAAAATATTAGCAGGAAACACAGAATTTACATATTATTCCCCAAGGCACAATAACTGGGCTACACCAGATGAAAAGTATATTTCACATAAACATTTAATTGAAACAATCGATTCGCATCTAATAACTATTTCAGATCATACACTGATAAAAAATGGGATAAAAAGGCAGGGTAACGAAGTAAAAATGAGACACTTCTGCTTTCCCACCTATGTATTAAATAGAAATTAATTTAAGGAATCAGTAGTGGAAATTATTCAAGAGGCATTAGTGAAGATAGAAATGTCTTCAGAAGTTACAGCTATTGAGTGGGATAAAATGAAAATGAATATTAAAACCGGGGTAGAAATAAAGGAGAATGTGATATAGTTAAGAAGTAATAGGAATTACTTAGAGAGGCTGGCAATAAAGTATTGCAGAAGAAGGGAATTTCACAGAATGAGAAGAAGCACAAATGCAGGATTCTAAAGAGAAAATAAAGTATTTGGGTAATATTCTAGTTTAGAAAGATTGTTGTTAAACAACTTTTTTTATAATAACTCCAGAGCACAAAACCTTTTAGCACAACAACTAAGGCAACAAAATAGTAATAGGGTTGTCACCTAACTTAAGCCTATAACAAAAAATATATGCAGAATTACTAATGATATTTTGGAAATTTTCAGAAATTTTGTATAAAACAGATAAATATGGAAATAAAGAAAGAGCACAACTGGAAATATTTATATAAGACAATTATGTCAAGGTTAGTTGCAGATGATGTTCAACAGCAAACAGTTAAGTTAGGAGGAGATGAGATAAAAAATGATGATGTGTAATCAATGTTTAATGTCTCCTGCAATAGATGGTACTTGTGCGGAAGTTTGAAAGTTAGGAAGAAAGAAAATGATAAAGATCTGAAAGATCTGGAAGCATTTGCATTCCCTGATGCAGTAATAAGGTAAACTAGGCGGATGTATGAAGGACCAGAGGCAATAATTAAAGTGGGAAGGTTCTTCTTTGATAAGTTGTGTTTGATGAGAAGAACCAAGCATAAGTGTCCCCTTTCCCATTTGTTAAGTGTTTTATATTTAATGCCATTGGCAAATAAAATATGGGACTCAGAAAATCAATGATATAATTGATATCATAATCAAGAAAAGTTGGGTTTATTTGCAGATTACATTATTTTTTACCTGATAATTACAGAAAAGGACATCACAGTGTTGTGGAACATTCTGAGAAATTTGTAAGTCTTTTCAGGGTATAAAACTAAAGAAGCTAAAGCAAAGGCTATAGCTGTAAATTATGTACTCACACACAAATTGGTTTAGCAATACCCATATCTATGGGGACATGATAACATGATGTATTTGCAGATTACTAGGCTAACGATCACAAGGGCCCTTACAAGCCTAGCCATACACCCCCAAATCATTTCAGTCCCAAGTATCATATGGGGGGCATGTTAGTAGGCAGGTTGCTAAGGATTTGTAGGGAGAGTATTAGTTAGGATAATACTTTTCTTATTGACAGCCTCTGTCCGTAAGGAACATAGAGGACAGACCAGGATAAATTTATGATTTCCCATCCAAATGTCAAGGTTTTATTTGAATAAGATCAAGGATGAACTCTATTTTACATGGATGGGAAGTCTATTTCATTGTACAAGGAATGTTTGGGACACACATATCTATTCTCCAGCATGTTCTGTTTATGTCACAAGTGAAGTTCAGATCCCTGGCTCTAGTGTTTCTGGTGCAGTTTGTTTTTCACATGTGCAAGATATTCATCAGGATTAGTTCCAAGGAAGCCCTGTAAGCCAGGCAAAAATCCACTCTCAGCAGCCTGTAGGAGACTTAATACAGAGACAAAGCGTTTAGGTTATCAGTGTAGGACAGGTTTATTCATGCTCTGAATTCTTCTGGTGAGAAACCTTTGTAGGCATTCCAACTGTTGCAAGTGTCAGGTTGAGAGTTTTATTAATATACTATATAATAAGACTTTTTACTTTCAATAGTTTCTACACAATATAATGCTATCTTTTAACATGTCCTTGACTACTTTTCAGCCAGAGGACATAGCATTTTTTTTATAAAATATTGACTGATACCTCATGAAAGCTTGGACAAATCTGTTCTATATTTGTTTTGCTCTTATACTATGTACTAAGTGTGAATTTTTTTCTTTTCTTTTAATGTTTAACTTATGTTAGTATTTTTAATCTATGATTACAGTCTCCTTTATTTGCTCTCTTTTACCACAATTGTGATTTTATATGTCTGTATTTTAAAGATGTTATGGATTGAATGTAACTTGAGGCCCCCCCCCCCCGGGCCTCCGCTGAAAATGGGTTAAAGATCCAGTCGGACTATTCCAGTAAACAAATATAAAATAAATAAATAAATGTCAAAGGGGCACTGTTTTTAATGACAGGTCTGATAAAGGGCCAAGGATAATGGCACTACAACTTCCTTGGGCCTAGATGCCATACCCTTACCTATAAGTTGGGTGAAATATAATGATTTTCTTATTATCTTTAGCTATGTGTTGGTCAAAGGCCAAATTGTTGTCTACATATATTCCCAGATCTCTAACTACTGGGTCAGTTCATTGGGGAATTTTATTGACAGAGTAATTAACTTGCATTGACTGTTCCCAAAGGGCATTATAATGATATTTTGGCACTGAGTTTTAGGGCATGGCATTGACACCTGTCATTTGCCTTGTTAAACCCTCTTGCAAGAGTTGGAGTCTTGGGGGAATCCATAATACTTCCCAATTTACAATTATCTGTCAACTTGATGAGGCAGAGGCTTTGAACATTAGATATGACTTCCAAGAAGTAGATGTCAAACAGGAGTGGGCCCAGCATGGAGCCCTGGATTTAGGGAGTACAGATTAAAAACTATTCTGTTACAGCAGCTAAGGATACACGGAAAGAGACTAAACAAAAGATAATACAAAAACTGAAAAATTGGATGCTCTTGTTTATAGCTATGGATAGTAAGATAGAAACAGTGAAAATGTTTCTAGTCTGTTTATTTTTATATACAGGTCAGGCATATTTTTATCAAAAAGAGGAGAAGTTATGGACAATAATTAATGAAGTATTGAAGGAATTTGTCTGGGAGGGGTGGAGGGGAAGATTTACATGGTATAAGTTGATCCTTCCAACAGAACAAGGTGGTTTAGGATTACCTGGTATGTAGGGATATTTAAGAGTTACATAGTTAAGGCTCATATACATAACAACAGCAGAAAGTTATAATCCAAAATGGAAAGTTTTGATGATGAAACAGGAGTGAAGTTCAAGAAATAAAGAGAAATCATGATTTTGGAGATTAATAACAACCAGACAGAGTATTATGTTTATAAAGTAGCAGAAAGTATTCTAAGAACTTAGCCAACATGAGAAGTAAGAAAGGAGATTTTGCAAATATGGTTACAGAAAACAGGCAAGTGGGGGCTAGAATTTAAAGGAGAAAACTAGCTACAGAACTAAGCTATTGCGAGGAAATAAGCAGATAAGGAAAGGTAATAGAGTGGGATGAGGCCAAGAAGATGTTTGGACTGCAGGTTACAGACTGCCTTCTCTATCTGGGATAGGGGAATCTCAAGTGAAAGACCTCCTCTGGTAGAGTTTCTAGATAAATCTAAAATTATTAAAAAATGGATAATTAGTAGGGCATATGAAATATTGCATTATAACTATAAAAATCAATCAGAGGAGCTTAGAAAAGATTGAGAGATAGAGAAGAGAAAAATGGCAGGACACAAGTATGGCTCCCAAATATGCAACAAAGTCCAAAAAGTTTAGGGGCTTTGCTTGGAAGTGTTTGCATAGTATTTTTGTACCCCAAGCAGACTACAAAGATAGTCTGGGGATGAAAGAGGTAACTGGAAGCATTTGTTTTGAGTGTAATGAGTTGGCAGATTTTAAAAATGCTCTACAGAGTAATCTGTCAGAAATATAGGATGAGCAAAGAAAATGTTTCTTTTGATCTGGGACACAGGATCTGAATTGTCTAGACATAGTAAGGCGTTATTAAGTTTAATTCTCTTGGCTGCCAAAAAAGCAATTACTGGAAAATGGAAATCAAAGTATAAACCAGCTATATCTAAAGTTTTAAATATTAAAATAGATAAACAAACTGGAAGAGGGATCTTTAGAAAAGGGAAGGAACAAATTACGTAGAAATAAATGGAAATTGTGGGAACAATACATGCAGAAAAATGTTCAGGAGGAAGAGTGAGGTTTAAGGGAAGTCAGGAATTCGGCAATTTATGTAATGCTAGACTGATATAATGTATGTGAGTGGAACAAAATGTTAATATGGTTTGTTTTCTTTTCTGATAATGTATGTTTGCCTAAGTCTTAAGTGATAAGTTAATGAAATTAATGAAGGTGTTTAAAAAATTATGCTGATTTGTACCAGGCTAAAATTTTGCTTTGATTTTTGCATTGGTATGTAGCATATGATGTATACATTTCTTCTTTTAACTATTGCTTATATTTCTATGTTGCTACTGAAGAGTGTATTTATTACTAGTAAATAGCATTTCTTTTCCACATCACTGTTTCTCTGTGTCCAGTTTTCTGTCATGTGTCACAGCCAGAAGCACTAGGTTGTATGAGACTATGAGGCTGTGAACCTGGACAAGGACCCACCAGTACCAACAAGCTGAACAAAATGCTTGGCCCCCATTTACAGCTGTACTCTTTACTCTCCCTCCTAATTCCTATGTTGTCTTCCCTCACAGTCATTGTAGGATACTTTGAATGTAATAAAGCTCTTCCTATTGCAGCTATGAGAATGGCATTCTAAGATGAACATTACTGTACAAGTTAACACTTGGCTCAGGATAGAAGAAATGGCCACATATAGACAGAGCAGTGTAGTGAGACTGCTGGCATAAATGAGAACTGTGGCTGGTGCATCAGGTTTTGGTTACAAAATAGCATCTTACTACTTATCTTAGATTTAAGGCGATTTCACTGTTGCAGTCTTTACAATACAGAATAGCAGGAATAGCTCACTAGCACTTCATGCATGTTGCATTTCTCTTGTGTATTATATAAACCAGTTCTGAAGAAACTTTAAAATATACTTACCTGAGCACACATATAGGCCAAAAGTTGTCAGAAACATTGTTTTAAAATGTATCAGTAGAGGTGCTTTATGCAGGTGATAGGGTGATACTTTGGTTACTATTACTGCCTTGTACTGCTTGGTTAGCAGTTTGGTTCTCAGCTGCACTGTACCTTCTGTGTAGAGTCTGCATGATGTCCCTATGTCCACATATTTTTTATAGCTGCCCTGGTTTCCTTCCAATTTTCAAAGACTTGCTGTAAGTGAACAGTCAATCATCCAAATTGTCTACAGATGAGTGTGACATGTCACAGCGAGTGAGTGCACATCTTGTAACAGGTAGGTATCCTATCCTGGATACGTTTCTCCTCTTTGCACCCATAGGATCTGGTTCCTAAGGATCTAGAAGTGGGTGAAGGAAAGAATAAATGAAAGCAATTTATGTCACACTACCTTGGTTTCCTGAATGTTAGCACTGGAATTTTTTTCATCATATCCTTGTTTATGGCTGTGCAGGTTCTGTAGTGTAGTGGTTATCATGTCTGCTTCACACACAGAAGGTCCTGGGTTTGATCCCCAGTGGAACCATTATGCTAGTGCAAGATAAGGAAATTGGGGCAGGTGTGATGAAAGAAAACCCATTCGATTCCGGTTTCAGATACCTTTGGGTTGGGAGGGTGGCCTAATGGTTAAGGTGTTTGCCTTACAAACACAAGGTACAGGGTTTGAATCTCACAGGGGGATAATTGGCTAGGCTTAAAAAATGGCTCGCAAGGGCAGTTAGCCTAGTACTAACCTATGAATCTATGAACCTATTGTTGCTGTTATTTCAGCATTAAATTATTGTGATGGAAGTGCCTTTATAGCTTTAGTTTTATTTAATGTTTTTTGCTTATTGTAAGCATGTACAAAAAATCTAGCCCATTTTAAATCAGAGAAATATTTAAACCAGTACACTTCTGTGTCAGCATAAAATTCAAATCACTCACTACCATACAATATCATCAGAATCTTCAAAAATTAAGAAAATGAGGGTGTAAATTCCTCTGACAGGTTCACAGTAGCCTCTGTCAAGCAGATAAAAGTTTAGGGACCTTCGGAAGGTAAACTCTGCCTCAAATGCCCGAGTTTTAGATGTTAGTCTATTCTACATGGATATAAGCAAGATATGAAAATGAAACTCTGCCCAGTCTTTGCAGCCATGCTTCTGGAATGGCTATCAGCATCACTCCACATGACTTAAAGCACCTAGCAGAAACATAAGGATGTAGCAGCTCTTTCAGATAGACAGGACCCAGATCATGCAGGGCACAGAAAGACAGCATCGGAATTATAAAGATGTTGCACTCAGAAACAGGTAACCAGCATAAGTTCCTAAGGACAGGAGTGAAATGACAGGTAATTGGCACACTGGTTCCCAATCTGGCAGCTGAAGTTTGAACCCACTCCAAATACAACAAATCACCATCCTTATTCCCAAGGCACAGATCACTGCAGTAGTCTAAGTGAGACATTACTAGTGCATTAACTGCTGTACAAAGGTCAGATCTAGACAGGCAGTGTTTAATCCAGGTGATGTCCCTAAGATGGAAATAAAGTGTTTTACTGACAGCTGATACCTGATACTCAAGAATCAGCTTACCATCAACAGGAAGCTCATATTACAGATTTGAGAAACAAACTCCAAATGAGTGTCACCACAGAAGGTTAACGGTGTCCACAGTGTAATGTTCAATGGATGTCTGCCACCTTGCACCAGTAAAGCCCCAGTCTTGGTTGAGTTGAGTTTCAGTCGATAAACTTCAGCTTAACTTGTAATTTAATGTTAGCCTTGCAATACACAGCTGATTTCCAGCCTTTGTTACTTCTTCAAACATGCTGCAATATGTACTTATCAGAGCTATTGTTCAACAATACAAGTGCTGATTCTTAAAATGTAGCTCCTTAACCATCAAATAACAATGACCACAGAGGCTGACAGTCTCACAGGTACTATACATAACTTGTTTGTGAATCTGCTGGCAAGTCTAAAATCAGATAATCATTTACATGAGGCACTTGCATTGACAAGCCAAATAAATAAATACAAAAAGAGACAGACATTTTGTTTTAAGAGATATGTTTCAGTCTAAGTAACAATCTTTGTAAGTTATTTTCAACAGACTTCAGTATCATTTCTTTCACATTTACCTGTAAAAGAATGGAGAAAAAGAAGGGAGACATGATGTGGCATGAACAGAGCTACATTTTCTAGCCTAAGCAGTCAGTTATAGTGGTGAGAGACCTGGGCACACAGGTTGACAATCTTACCTTTGATCACCATGTCTCCACAGTGGTAAGAAGGGCATTCCATATTGCTAATCGCATAAGTAAGAGCAATAAGGGTTTGGCAAGGTGGTCTAGTGGTTAAGGGGTTTGCCTTACTAACACAAAGTGCAGGGTTTGAGTCTCAAAAGGGATAATTGGCTAGGCTTAAAATGGCTCGCAAGGGAATTTAGCTTAGTACTAATCTATGAACCTATTATAACTTCCCTGTATACTTCCCACATCAGACCAATAATTGAGTACAACACCCTTTTTTTCTATGTATCTTTCCAAGCATCTGCAGCAATTGGAGAAACAACAAAGGTTCCTCAAAAGGAAAATTCAAGATCTTCAGCATCTGTCCTATGTGGATCATCTGAAATCACTGTCACTTTATTCTGTTTCATACAGACAACTTAGAGGCAATCTCTGCCTTACATATAAGGAAATCTCTGACCCTAAATTACTGGGAATGCTGCATATCTGCAAGTCAAATAGTACACGGGTTACTCACTCTAAAGACCATAACCTGGTATGTGACATTAACAGAACCTGCTGGAGGGACAGATTTGTCTCCCAGTGGTTACCACATCTTGGGAACAGACTCCCACTTCATGTCAAACAGAGCACCTCATTGGCTCTCTTCAACTGGAATCTGGATGATTGGATGGGTAACTGTAAATTAACCCCAGGGGTTCCACCTGTGCCCCTCTTGGACATGGGCATTTGGTGCTGATCATGGAAATAAGGGCAGCACTTGGCAAGGCACGGCCATTAGCCTTGTAACTTCCAATGTTCCTATGACCCTATGCTCATCCACCACATTTATAATCATGGAGTGATGGCATCATATTCACTCTGCCTTTCTGTTCTCTTCCATATTTGCTGAATTACATGCAGTTTGCTGTACTGATACTGAGAAATTCCTCATTATGAGTCTTCTTGGAAACAAATATTTAACATCATCCAAAGGCATTTATTTATTTATTATTTATTTATTAACATTTGTTTAAGTGTAAAGTCTGACTGGGCCATGACAGAGCCTTTTTCAATGCAGGCCCAGGGCGAAAGCTCCACAGTTAATAAATCTTACAAGATATCATACAATAGAATACAACACAATGCAAAACAACAAATGTTAAATATAACATATATGATACAAAAACTAGTACTATATCATTATATTCCACAGAGTTACATTTTTTATTCTATGTTTTATTTTATTTTGCAATTGTTTACCGGGTTTGTCCAACTAGGGTTAGTGCAAAACCCCTTTTTCAGTTGAGGTTGGGGAGAAAAGCTCCAATATATTACAAACATTTTTAAACAGACTTTCATATGCATGAACACACAGTGAGTAATATGCTTTAATAATTACACTTAAATTTGCTAATAACTGTGAAATCAAGCCAACTATTATAGTATGAAATATACTTATGCATTTATAGATGTTGGGGCTATCAAACAAATGACAGATCTTGTGATTAGTGCTTAGATATTTAAAGAAACAGAAGTGATGAGAAGGGACATGGTAGGGCAGGAAATGTTAATATTATAGTTAATAGGTGGGGCATTAAGCAAGTTCAGAGACACTATAGCTAACATTAGGTTTATATTCGAAGTACAGAGGTTGGGGTAAGCAGTGTCACATAAACTATGCATATGGCTCATTGATGCTAGTAAAGCTATTCAGGTATGATGAAGACTGGTTGTGGCGCATATGATTCTGAAGAGAAATGGTTTGACAATAACCTTTCACTTGGTAAACATTATCATATGCATTTTGTTCCAAAGTAGGCATGCGTCGGTAACACAACATTTATACCACATTATTAATCCCACAAAGTAACTATTTTATTTTATTTCTGTTTTTATAAATGCTCTCTTTAGATTAAGAAGATGTTCAAGATGGTTAAAATATGGAGTGTTCACTAAGACAATGGCAATGGTACAATACTGATTTTGTGAAAAAAACAGTCAAGATTAAGGCTGTAAGCTTTTAGTAAGATTCACCTTGGAGTCACGGGATAAATTCCCTCTGCCTCTGCTTGTGTATTGGATGAAGCTGAGCAATCACACAAATATTCTTGGACACCCCCCAAAAAAAGTGTCAGTTATATGTAGTAGGTCTTAGCTAGTTAATATATAGAAATAAAAAGAAATAATAATTGTTGAGAGAAAAGGATGCTTAGACATCAGGTCTTGCTTATCTGACAGCTTATTTCTTTTGGTGGCACAGAAATAAAAACTAATGCAACCCACAGGAGACCAGTGAGACTAGGTCCACTCAGCAGTCTTATGAGCTACTGAAGTAATTCTTTCTTTCTTTCTCTCATATCTATAAATGTATATATATATATATATATATATATATATATATATATATATATATATATATATATATATATATATATATATATATATATATATATATATATATATATATATATATATATATATATATATATATATAAATTAAGGTCTAATAAAAGAAATTGCTTCTTTTCAGATATCATGCGGACAATATCCAAGTTGCTGACCTGTACTATTCCAGATGCTTGAAAACTACTTCTACAATTGTCTAATGACATCACAGTTTGTAAAGGGGACTCAATAATCATAGGCACCAGAAGCTGTTAAAGACTGGGGGGGGGGAGCAGAGGGTGACAGGGGCACTTAGTGAACTAAAAAGGGTAATTTTTTTTATAACTATTTGCTTCCGCAATATAGGTTCACTTGCAGGACATTTTAAGCTTAGCCAATTCCCTTTTGGTGCTTGAATTAACATTTTCTGATTGGTCTTAGCTATCCTCATGGCTGATAATTGTATATTAGCCCTAGTGAGAACAACTGTGATCATACCATAGATAATTTGAGGGGGCCATGTAATGGATGCAGCATTTAGGAACTGCCTCTATCCATTAGTGGCATGAGGGGAAATCCTGGAGTACATTTTCTATTACCCATCCTTAGATCCAAGTTGCATTTGAATATGGATGGATGAGCTTTGCTTTATTTTTATGGATAGTCTTTTCCGGAACAATGGTAGCCTCTGTGATATATATTCATCTGTCCACAGCATTCAGTTTAGATACCTGGACTGAGTATTTCTGATGCCATTTGACTTGTTGATGTTCAGTAGGTCCATCCGTATTATGTCGGAGGATACTTTGTTTGCCAGACATGTCACATCTAAGCACTCTGTAGGATACTGAGTATAGTAATAAATCTTTGAGGTGGTCCAAGCAAGACCTATTGTTTAGGATTTGTATCCTTTTACTAAGGTATCTCTGAAGGTATCCACCATACAACGTACTTGCATGTAAGGCAGGTGCAAAGGCCAAAAAAAACATACAAAACTCAAAAACAGGCCAGCACCATAGGATGAGATAAGTATGTTATATTAATACAATAAGGAAAAAAACATAAATCAGACCGGTTTCAGCCCCAAGGCCTTCATTGGAGTCATGCTCAATCATGTGGCTGTTTTGTGATTTAAAGCATGTTTGTATAGGGCAATCAATGTCCTATACAAACATGCTTTAAACCACAAAACAGCCAAATTTCATTTCACTATTATTGTTAACATTTGGGGAGACAGATCTAGAAAAATGGGATGGCACTGTACACTAAACAATAAGGAGAGGGCTTGGATTATTAAATTAGGGGGGTTATTTTCCCCTGGCCTGAATGACCATCTTTGAGTGGTGGTTTGTATATTGATTGAGCATGACTCCGGTTATTATACTGTGCCTTTAAATGCTGATTGATCTGCATAATTATTGTATTTAGAATACTATTTAAGTATTCTTTGAATGTTATTAATGTATCACTGATGAAGGCCTTGGGGCCGAAACCAGTCTGATTTATGTTTTTTGCCCTATTGTATTAATATGCATATTTATCTCATCCTATGGTGCTGGCCTCTTTTAGTTTTTTATCTCTGAAGATATTCCAATTGTTGCATGTGGCTGGACAGATACATGCCAAAGTGGGCATTATACAAAATGACTGACATAATGAGAGCTTTGTAAAGGGGGACAACAACATCTCTAGATCTAGTCACAATCAATTTGTTTATAAGCTGTGCAATATAGAAAGGCTTTCTTATGACTCTGGGCACATGTTGGTCAAAAGTTAGGTCACTGTACACACAAGTTCCCAAATGCCAAACAATTGGATCAGTTCTCAGAGGGCATTGTCATGATTTTGACACCAGTTATTATTTGGGACAAACCTTCCTGAATGATGGTTATGTCATTTGGGGATTTAATAATTTCTCCTAGCTTGCAGTCATCTCAAACTTAGCTGGCCAAAGCTCTTTGGTATTTCCTTTTACTTTTGAGATGTATATGCCAAACAGAAAAAGTCTCAGCACCGAACCCTGGGGGACTCCATTGGTGACTGGTCTCTTCCCCTGTTTTGATCTCCTGCATCCTGTGAGCCAAGTTGGTAATCAGCTGGTTGATGTGTTTGCTCCTACATTCTTCATCTTTTCTACTACACCTGAGTAGGGGATTGTGTCAAAAGGCTTGGCCAGGTCAAGGTAATGTGGTGTGAACTGTTTTACCTTCATCCATTGCTTTGGTAACAAGAGTAAAGCTTAAAATTTGCCCATGATTTTGAGCCTTTCACACTTTCCTCTGGGCTGTTTTCAAACACATTTTTAGGGCCATGCATACATGTATGCATTCCGTGATTCACCTTCCTGATTGTATTAAATTATATTCCTTGTATAATACAACACCAGTTGTTAGAATGTGTTTTAATTCTGTAGTTTTGAACAGTCTTCCAGTAAGCAATGAAGCAAAATGCATGCAGCAATAATGACAAAACTGCTCTATTCAGAACATTTCCATGATAACAGTCTACTTCCACACACAATTGCATTTTAAATTTATTGTTTGAACATTTTTCCAGCAGGCAATGAAGCAAAATGCATGCACCGATAATGACAAAACTGCCCTATTCAGAACATTTCCATGATAACAGTCTTCTTCCACACACAATATATAAATACAGAATCACAGTAGTGTAAGCCATAGGCATGTTGCACAGCTTCTTGAGCTTATTTTCAATGGGAGGAGGGGGGCAAAAGGCCTAAAACCAGGAACACATTTTAAACATTGCTTGTATAATTTTGGAACGTTGCTTGCATAAAATGTTGCGTGACCACCATGCATTTCATTACCAAGTCTGGAACCCATAACCCTGTGCACTATAGCCAGAGCAACATACCACTAAGCTAAACCAGCAGTTTCTTGAAAGACAGGAAGACAAACTTAAATGGCTGTCATATCATTTAGTGAATTCAGTTCTCACTTCTCACCATAACTCTCAACCTCTTAGCACAAAAATACAGAACAAAGCCAGTAATGGGGGAATACAGCCCCAAAATAGGGACACATTTCAAATACTGATTTTATAACCTTAGAAAATTGCTAGAATAAAAGGTTTTGTTTTACCACTCCTGAAAACCAGAGGAACAGAACAAAAATGTGAGGCATAAGTTCACAAGTGATGGTGGCTAGGGACTTTAAGCTCTTTTTACCTTGTACCCAAGGTACAGGGTTTGAGCCTGAAAATCTCTAGCCACCAGATGTATCCCATTGGGGGCATTTTCACACACAAACACCTTACTCACTCTGAAAATAATATATGTCTCCCAGTAAATCCCAACAGCCAGTCCAGACTCCATTCTCAGATTCCGAGTAAATAAGCAGCAGCAGCTAAATAAAACCGTCTGTTCCTGCTTTTCGCAAAAGCATTTAAAACCAGCCGGAAATATGTGCGCTGCAAGCTCAACTATGACAGGCTGGTATCCCTGTCGAGATGACGTCAGCTAAAGTGCAAAAAACAAAAATAATTCAAAAATAAAGAAGTAATTCAGGACAGTTGGGAGGTATGAATGATCTGCAAAAGTGGGGGGGGGCTCCCCTCTCCCCTCACTCTATGGTTCCGGCACCCATGTGCAATAATGCTCAAATAACCAAATAGGATGATTGTCACATGTCTTACACTTAGTATGCTACTTTGGGTTTTCCAGAATTACCTGTGCTACTGAGACAGAATTTTTAAACAGAAACAATCAATCAGCAGGAGCAGGAAGAGGAGAAAAGTATCCAACTAAACTCCTCTAAGCCTGTGACCATGGGATCTTTAGTAGTAAATTCATCAATGGCAACTTTAGAGGAAACACAACTTTCGCTACTCAGTAAGGGACTTTCTTTTATACCTACCATGTCATCAAGACTTAGTGAATTTGTAATAGATCTGAAGTATTTTTGGTCGCAATGTCACACTTAGACATATGTTTGGAAAGAATATGATTGAACAGATGAAAATTTTAAAGAAACCTAATATCTATGTTCCAACTCCTCATCCTATTGTAGAAACATTTATTAAAGTATGTGAAACTGAGATTGCACAGCTTCGCTATAGCCAACATCGAAAGAGCTTCTACAATTTGGATAAAGATGAGAGAAAAGCTCTTAAACAGTCAGCAAATCATAGTGAGACCTGCTGACAAAGGAGGAGCTACAGTTATTATGGGCATGTCTGACTATAACAATAGGCTGTTAAAATTATTAAAGGAAGAGAAGATTTACAAGAAAATTTCTAAGCTGGAAGTCAACAAGTTATGAACAATATGAAAAATACATTATATGACATGTTAATGACTCGTATTATTAATCATGAGTTGTATGACAGTTATCCATCCTATGATTCCCATTATGAAAGGACTACCTAAGATTCATAAGGATTCATGTCATCCTTCTATGTGGCCCATAGTCTCCAGAGGAGGATGGATAACTGAGCCAGTTTCCATTTTTGTTGAACAGAAGCTAAAAGCAGTAATATTAAGAGATCCTACTATTTTAAAGGATACGTCACCATTTTTAAAATGTTTACATAATTCATATGAAACACTGGAAGAAAATAATTTAATGATGGTTACTATGGATGTTAAGAGCCTCTTTACTGTGAGTCCTAACAATGATGACATTTACTTGCGTAGCAATTTTTACATAGAGGTTATAATGACATAGAAGTTAGCAGATTAAAAGAAACTAAGACTGTATTAAGATCTATGAAAGGTGCCCCATATTTTTCTAATCATCATAGGAGTGAGAATAAAGAAGTTTCTTTGGTTAGAAACAAATATAAAAATAAACACACAAGTCACATTAACATATATTAGTGATATAGATGAAGTATGTAAGGTTATTAGAAATAAATGGAAGTTGTTAACTAAAGATGGGCAGGTTAAGGAACTAGCTGGGGAAAAGCCACATTTTTTGTTTAAAAATAGTAGGAACTTGAAACAAAGGCTTTGTAACAACAATATATGGGTGGCATCTTGCTCGGACAACAAACTGATACTTTTCCTTGTGGAACTTGTAAAGCATGTGGTTTGATTAATAAGAATAATGTTTTTATACATTCTGTTTTTCATACCAAATATGTTTTACATTTGTATACAGATTGTAATACCAAGAACTTAATTTATATTGCTACTTGAAATCAATATATGTGTTTTTTGTAGGTAAAACCAATAGTTTTTTTAAAGAAAGGATATTACAGCATCCTAGGAATAAACAATGTGGGAATTTAAATAATGCCCTAGCAAAACACGTTCATGATTTTCAATCTCGTAGTTTTGCATTTATTGTTTTAAAGAAACTTGTTTTTAATATAAGAGGAGGTGATTTAGTAAATCAAACTGAGGTAGCAGAAACACAGTGGATTGTTGATCTACAAGCTGATAAGCCTCCGGGCTTGAATGGTCACGTCCCTTTGAAACCTATTTTGAAGGGGATGTTGGCTGAAATGTATGAATTGATTGGTTGTTGTTCTGTTTAAATTGCAAGTTTGCGATACATGTTTAGATCTGATGAAGGTTGTTACCGAAAGCACTCATCTTTGTTTGTTTTTATTTGAGTTTTATTAAAGTCTGTTTACACTCTTTTGTATGGTGACTGCATTGTTCTGTTTTATTTTGGTGACATTTTATTTAAATAGTGCAGGAATTTGGTGGTTTTCAATACTGTTTGTTTTGTGGACAATTATGGCATAGAAGATGTACATCAGTTTATTTTACAAGATAATATGTACAAAATTGACATTATTTTTCTGATATACACATTATTGGAACTAATACTGAAAAATAACATTTTTATTTTTGAGAATGAGTACTATTGGCAACAATGGGGTGTAGCTGTGGGCACCCCTTGTGCCAACAGTTACTCTAATATAGTGATGCCATACTGAGAAGGACAGCATATTTTCCACAAAAATAAATAGATGGAGGATATGTATTCCATACTACAAAAGATGTGTTGATGACATATTTTTTCTTTGGACAGGTAGTGAAGACAGCTCCTTGATTGTATCGACTACCTTAGATCAATAACTACGCTCCTGGATTTTGAATGTAGAAGTTCAAAAAATACTTTAGATTTCTTAGATGTCACATTAAAATTGAACAACGATCATAGCTTGAGTACTTATATCCATAGGAAGGAATGTTGGAGGAATCACATATTACATAGGACCATCATGCATCCTAGAAAAATATATTCACATATCATCAAATGACAACTACTCAGGACTTCCAGGTTATGTACAGATCAGGTAGAATATAATAAAGGCATGGATAAGATGCAATGAAGAATGTGGCTATAAGAAAAAGGAGATAGAAAAGAACATGAAAGATATCTAAATGCTACAACTATGAGGGCCAGACCCTACTTTTCCAAAGATGTAGTTACAAAAAATGGAATAGGAAACTATACATCTGCGAGAGTGAAAAATGGTTTGAGATTTTTTTCTGACATACAGTAATGCTAAAAAATAAGTATGTAAAATTGTCAGAAAAATTGGCAAACACTAATTGCTGATGACAATGTCAAGAATATTGTAGGGGAAGCTCCCAGATTTGGTTTTGAAAATAAGAAAAATCTCAAATGTCTTCTATGTGACACTACCTCCAATATTAAAGCTAAGCAGTCTTCCATGAGAACAGGAACATTTCCATACAGAAAATGCAAAGCCTGTGGATCTATTGACTCTAAAGGGTACTTTAAACATCCACAGACCTCATGGGTTTATAGGGTGCATTTCCATGCAGACTGCACTAGTAAGAATGCTGTTTATGTTGCTAACTGCATTAAATGTGTTGATTTTTATGTTGGTAAAACAAAGAGCCAACTCAAGGAGAATATATTGCAGCATATGTGGTATTAGATTGGACAACAATAACACTGCATTAGCACAGCATATTTTTAAATATCCAGATCATAAGTTTACCTTTATGGTTTTACAAATTGTAGAGGAGAGTATACGAAGCAGAGACCTGCATAATAAGACAGAAACAGCAGAGATGTGCTGGATAGCTGACTTTTAGGCAGATAGATTTTTGGGACTAAATGCCATGGTCCCTTTAAAACCAGCACTGAAAGGGTATAGATTACAAAAATAACTATGTATCTTTTGACTACATCAGCTATCAGCTGTATAAATCTATCAGTTTTCACACAGACACAAGAATCTGATGAAGGTTTATGCTGAAAGCGCTTCTCCTTGTTTGTTACTTTTTTATTAAAGAACTTGTTTTTATATTTCCACTGGAGTGACTTTGCCTTACTACAATATGTTTAAAAGTAGTATTTTGAAAATAACTTAAATATGAATTTTCTGAAAACTAGCTTATGAACCTCTAGCCCATAAGATTTTTCCTTTAACTGTTTGGAAACAGCAAAAAAAAAAAAAACCATGAAGTCACTTTTAAAATGTTGATCTGTTTTAAGGCTGGGATTGATTAGGCAACATTCTCCGACCATGGTCTGTTCATATTCTGCTCATGTTCAAAATGGTTAAAATACAGATTATTCACTAAGACAGTGATCATGTAATATTCAGATTCAGTGTTGCATGCAACATCCGATGAGCATGCCATATTCAGATTCAGTGTTGCATGCAACATCCGATGATCATGCCGTATTCAGATACAGCATTGCATGCAACATCCGATGATCATGCCATATTCAGATTAAGTGTTGCATGCAACATCTAATGCTAATGTCATATTCAGATTCAGTGCTTCATGAAGCATCTGATGATCATGCCATATTCAGATTCAGTGTTGCATGCAACGTCCGATGATCAAGCCATATTCAGATTCAGTGTTGCATGCAGCATCTGATGATCATGCCATATTCAGATTCAGTGTTGCATGCAGCATCCGATGATCATGCCATATTCAGATTCAGTGCTGCATGTAATGTCCAATGATCAAGCCATATTCATATTCAGTGTTGCATGCAGCATCCTATGATAATGATTCATTCACATTCAGTGTTGTAGGCAACATTCTATGATCATAATTAATTTCAATTCAGTAATATAGGCAACATCTTACATGGATCCCTATTAAAATATCAGCACTTGAAATGCTGAGTGATGACAAGCCAAAAAAAAAGAGAATCCAGGAAAAGAGGAAATTTTGAAAAACTCTCTTCTCCTTTAAACTTTTTTTTTTTTGCAGTGGGCAAGCCCCCCTGCACCCCTTGAACTTTATATATATATATATATATATATGTATATATATATATATATATATATATATATATATATATATATATACATACCAACTCCAAGATCACTATACCTCAGATAAAAGGGAATTTTCTCAGAAATGGCCACCTTAGAGTTAGTATATATAAGTCCATTTTTCGGCCATTCAGTCTCCATATTTTGGGATTCAGTCTAGCGGGTCCCAACATTTCAAAGGATGACCTCCCATAATCACGCTCTATTGAAATATAGTGTTGTAACACTTACTGGAGAAAATATGAATACGTATTATTTATTCATTTGTTTACTTATTTAATATGTTAACTGAAAAGGCAGGCTGGTCCACAGACTCTTTTCAACCACAGAACATGCATAGAGACAAAGAGACAAAAAATACAAAGTTAATGATCTTGGACAGCTTAATAAAATTGCAGTGGCTATCTGATACTGAATAAAAATCAGCAAAGCAACAATGACTGTTAACAAACAGAATATTTGCTAACTCTGTCTAAGTGAGAAACTAAGAAAATGAAATGAGGGAAAGTAACAAAGTGGGTAAAGATGAAGCAATAAGCAGAGAGCAGAAATGTTAGATAATAACAACAGCAGACAAAACAAAAAGTCAAGCTTAACCATCAAATAGGCAATCAAAAAGTACATTTAGGAAAAGAGGTTTTACTGATCTCCATTTAATATAGCAGGTTAAATGAAAGAAGAACAAGTTGCCAGTGATGGCAGAGGAGTATGAGCAATAGGAGACAGTAGATGGGGGTGGGTTTGGCATAATTGTTAAGGTCCTCACCTCACAGAAACAAAGCACAGGGTGCAATTCTGACCTTGGGTTATTAGCTAGGCTAAAAATGACCAGTCAGGTCAGCAAGACTAGTATTACCCTATGAACAACAATCAACAAAAGTAGAATATTATGACTTTGTTCCACATGGCAGTCCATATAGGAATATTGATCTGCATTTTTACATTGTCATAATGCTAACTATGTATCAGGGCTTTCTTATTTTATTCATTTGTTAACTGGGTAAGCACAATGGACGCAAGTGTCCCATTTTGGGGGCAACCCTCTTGTACTGTCTGTATAAGCGACTTGCTCAGAGACACAGAGGTATGTGGGAGTGAGGAAATAAATCCAGCCCTGCATCTTTGACTACAGGAAACAAATGAAAGTCATAATTTTCTGTGTTAACTGCTAGATACTAATAATTTCTGGAATTGTCTTTTGAGTGAAGAGGCTGAAAGTTTTGTGTTTACCACCATTATGTTAATATCATGCTAATTACCTCTACAATGACTGTTACAGTTACAACTTAAAAGTTCTGTTTAATGGTGGGAGCTTCTGACAGGTGTTCTAGTTTCCTCCCACCTTCCAAAGACATCAAAGGAATCCTTTTAAAATGGTTAACGTTTCCTGGAATTCATTAATTCCAATGCCCTGGACCAGCTCATTCTTATCCCCACTAGAGGTAGCAAAATCCTTGACCTGGTCATTGCTAACATGGGCGACTGTTGCTCTAGACCAATACTCAACTCCTCCCTGGTTAGATCCGACCACAAACTAATCACCATACAAATCCACATCTATCTCACCCCCCACACCCCACCCCTGCAAGTTCTGTGTTTACCACCATTATGTTAATATCATGCTAATTACCTCTACAATGACTGTGAAACTACTACAGTTAGAACTTAAAAGTTCTGTTTAATGGTGGAAGCTTCTGACAGGTGGTATAGTTTCCTCCCACCTTCCAAAGACATACCATAGGTGAACTTGCATTTCTCCAAACTATCAGTAGGTGTAATAAGCATATGTTTATGCATCCCACAAAAGATTGGTGTCCTATGTGGAATTACTGAGTGTACAGGCCAGGCTCTAGTTACTCTCTGACCCTGAAATGGATAAAGCAGACAACTGAATAATGAATGAATGGGTGTGTAACAGGACTAACAAACTGATGCACACAGAATAAGAAGTCATATAGACAAACAAATACAACAGTCAGAGACAGTATTAAATACTGTTACATGATTCATGCAGTCATACTTGCCTATAAGGTAGAGGGTTGGCTTTGACTTTTCATTACAGATGACCTCAAGTTCTGGTCATGATCCATGCAACTTCAAGCCTCAATAGCTATGGTAATAAGCAGTCTGTTGTAACCACTTCAGCCTGCTTACCAATAACTGCATACATGCATAAAACAATCAAAATTATTACAACAGAACTGAAAAGCCATTATAGCACTACAGCAATGAAACAGTATCTTTCAGCTCTTTTGTTTTATAACATTTTATCATTTACTGCAAAATTCCAGTTTATAATAAAGGAATACTTTTAAAATGGTTAACGTTTCCTGGAATTCATTAATTCCAATGCCCTGGACCAGCTCATTCTTATCCCCACTACAGGTAGCAAAATCCTTGACCTGGTCATTGCTAACATGGGCGACCATTGCTCTACACCAATAGTCAACTCCTCCCTGGCTAGACCCGACCACAAACTAATCACCATGGAAATCCACATGTATCCCACACCCCACCCCTGCAAAGGTAACCACTATGAAAAACTTCTCCAAAGCTAACTTTAGGCTCCTAAAAACAGAGGTGGCTAACTTCATGGCACCCATGCAAATGGAGATCAGTTGCATGACCGCCGAATCATACACTAGCCATACCCAACAGAACCAAGATGCTCTCCTCCAAAAAAAGGAAGCCAATCTGATGGTCCCCTGCCATAAACAAACTCTACAACAGAAGGAGGAAACTGATGCGGAATAAGGTGAAGTGCCAAGACTGGAAAAACTCCCTTATCAGCCTCAAGAAAAAGTTGAGATCCCTCATCAAATCCTCTAAAGCTAGCTATGAAAACAGAATTGCAGCGGATAGTAAAGAAAACCACAAGACCTTCTATAGTTATGTAAAGAATCTCCACGGCAATATCAGATTTGCTCTGAGCTACTGCACAATGGTACCTCCTATACCAAGCCAACAGATATTGCCAATATACTGGCCTACAGATTCAGTGCCAACTTTACCCCTCCCCCCAAGGGACCAGTCACAATACCAGTAGATTGCCAGATACCCAGTATTACTGCTGCACAGGTTAAAACAGCACTGTCCAAGGCCAAGAATACAGCTTCTATGGGACCTGATGATATACCTGGCTGTGTTCTACATGAATTACAGAGTGAACTAGCACGTCATCTGTGTGCCCTGTTCAATCACAGCCTCACCTCAGGCTTTGTCCCTACCAAATGGCACACTGCTGCAGTCATCCCTCTCCACAAAGGAGGAGCAACTACAAACCCAGGGAACTATCACCCCATTAGCCTGATGAGTCTGATATGTAAAGCTATGGAATGCATCATCATGGACCTAATAAACAAGGATATAGGGAATCTCCAAACTCTAGATCCCACACAGTTTTGTTTTGTGAAGGTTAGATCTTGCCTGTTCAACTTGGTCAACTTCTTTGAGTAAGTCACCAGAGCTGTAGATGAAAACAAGGTGGTTCATACAGCCTCCCTTGATCTGGCCAAGGCCGTTGATACCATTCCACACTCAGGAATCATAGAAAAACTCACTAAGCTAGGCATCAACCCCTATATCACTATGTGGGTTTGCAAACAGGCTCACAGATAGAACCCACAGTGTGAAGGTAGCTGACTCCAAGTCAGACTGCAGACCTGTCATGAGTGGAGTACCACTAGGTTTGGTCCTGGGTTCTCTCCTGTTTGGTATCTACTTTTCTGAAGTCCAGGCCAACACAAAGGGACTCTGGCTGACATAGTTCACAGACAATTGCAAGTTGGGAGCTATTATTATCTCCCCGAGTGATGTTGACATCCTACAGAAAGTCCTCACTGAGACCAACGACTAGTGTCAGAACCATGGCTTTAAGCTCAATGCCAAAAACTGTGTTGTCATCCCCTTTGGGAAAAACCTGGTTCCCATGAATTACCACATCGATGGTAGTCCACTGAACACAGAAGGTGTTATAAGAGATCTGGGAACACAGGCTGACAGCAACCTCTCTTTTGACCATCACATTGCCACTGTGGTCAGAACGTCCTTTTATGTGGCATATCTCATTACTAAGGGTTTTGCATCCAGGAAGAAAGAGGTCATTGTCTCCCTCTACTCTTCCCTCATTAGGCCAATCATTGAGTACAATACCCCATTTGGCATGTACCTCACTAAACACCTGCAACAACTGGAGAGGCCACAAAAGTACTTCACAAAGAGGATCCTAGGCCTTAAGACTAAAAAAACTCCAACAATTCTCTGTCTCATATCGCCTACTTAGAGGCGATCTCTGCTTGACTTACAAAGCCATGTCTGACCCAGCTCTGTTAGAATTGCTACATCTAAAGAAATCCCATTCCCTCTGCACCACACACTCCAGAGACCTCAACCTCATTAACACAATTAACAGAACATGCTGGAGAGACAAGTTCATAACCCAGAGACTGCCCATGCTGTGGAATAGACTTCCCATACATGTCAAGTGGAGTGCCTGACTGGCCCTCTTCAAGAGAAATCTTGATGAGTGGATGGGAAATAGGAAAACTCACCCCAGGGATCACTCCAGTGGCTTTACTCAACAGAGGCACTGGAAACTAAGGTCGGGTGGCACGATGCCAGGGTAATCCCATGGGCTAAGCTTGTAATGGCCCCAGGACCATTAGCCTAGTACACACCTATGAACCTAAGACTAATGCTATATATTAATTTATATTATCCCATGATCGTGACATTTAAGAATAAACACCATTTTTTTGTGTACACAGTTGTGTTTTCAACATTAAAACTTTAAAAGTAATAACTACTAAGCAGCATTACTCCATTATAGTTTGCAGTATAACACACACGCTACATTTTAGCATAATTCCATATAAAGCTTTGCAGATGTGCTGTAATGATTTATAATGTATTCCTACATTTTCTTGGGGTGCTTCAAATCATTTTTGGGGATTCGTATGGCTAATAATGGTAATAATAAGGCAAACATTTCCCTAGTAAGAGGAGGAGGAGAAAAACTGTCTTGCAGATGAAAATATGGAAAGAAAAATACAATGGACAGATGCAACTTATTTGTATGTAGAAACATAAAATAGCTTCCACATTTAATTCTTTGCATCGTTTAATTTTGCTGCACACTAAATAATTATTATCCAAATATAATCTTTATTATCTAGTTATTTATCCCTACAAAAATGTAAAGGCAACTATATTATATAACCTTAACTGCATTCCTTCCTGAGATACTGTCTCAGGTCTAAGGAATGTCTGTAAAAGTATTTTCTAGTAAGCCACTGCTGGCAATATTCAACACCTTGTGGGCAGAATATTGAAAATATGCCATGAGGAAAGCAAAAAGGGATGTTGTAAAGATGGGAGAGAAACAAGGCTATCAAGAGACATACAGGAAGAAGGATGCAGCAGAAATGTAGTGTATCAGCAATATTCAGGATATTTAATAAATACCAAAGTACATACATAAATAAATAAACAAACCAATGAATAAATAAATGTACCTTCTGAGACCACTGAACCCTTGTGCAAGTACTAGTTGTAGCTGGACGTGCTATCTTAATCATGTGAAGTTTTCATCTTCTGCAAACAGTGACCTGTATTCTGTTTCAGTTTCATACTAACAATAGGGATGTTAAATTTTTAACTTCTAAAGGATGCCATTTATAAAAACAAACCCATTCCCATAACTGTAATAGACACTCCCTATTTCATTAAAGCCCACCACAGTGTCTACAGGGTTCCAGTTCTTATAGGTTCATACTAGGCTATCTGCCCAAGGGGCAAAACAACTTATGCAAGTTTCACACTCTTTCCTATAAAAGGAAAGGCCAGTGCCTCTTTTTAGGACAAGTTAATTCTCTTCCAAAACATTAAAGGAAGGTGCATTCATTTCTTCTTTCATTTATAAACTTCTTTTCTTGAAGTCTGTCAGGTAGCTCAGAGGGCCAAGGGTCTGAGCTGTTAATTAACTGCTTCCTGTCACTAATGGTGCAGTGTTTGCTTCCTTCAACAGAGTCTACTGTGCGACTCTCAATAAGTCATTTAAACAAGTAGTGTCCCTGTGTTGCTCCTAAAAAGAGACACTTGTGTGGATTTACCTCATCAATAAATGTATTAAAAAACTCACCTCTGTAATGTATTGTCCTATTATTCCAAAACCACTAGTGATGTCTTTACTCCACTAAAGGTGGGAGGTTGGCATAAAGTTTAAGGTGTTTACCTTACAGACACAAGGTGCAGAGTTTGATTTTCATGTGGGTAATTGGCTAGTGTTAAAATGGTCAACAAGGGCAGTTAGACTAGTATGAATCTATGAAACCAGTTAAATGTTAACCAGAATGTTATGGAAGAAAGCGTTTTTGGTGTCTGTTCTCATTTTCTACATGGTATTCACTGTCTTCTCACTTTGGACACAATTTCTGATGTCCCTTCCTTTATAGCTGCAGTCCTCACTTTTCGCTCAACACAGGGCAAGTATAATTGTTTTAGGGACAATATGTAAATGCCCGCTGCACATGTGCATGGGCTCTTGCTGCTTTTCTATACATTTATACCACTATAAAACTATTCCTTACTGCCAAAATAGTGTTGTTCGTATATATCTAAAATACTTAGACACACACACTGCATAGTTTTGCCCTGCGTATTTCTTTTGACTGCATCTTATAAACATCCCTTTTGCATCTATGATCATTGCCATTTATTTCTCCTCACAGAGTATGCAGTTAGCAGAATTTTTTGAAATGTCAAACTTAATTTTTCTCTACTGTACTTTGTACACTCATGCTTATGTTTTAACTGTTTTTAACTGTTTAATACACCCTCACATTTTTATCAGTTATGCACAGTTTTCACCATCTTGGTTTATTTTATACAGAATACAAAAGTAATATTATGTTTCTATATGCATCGTGTCGCTTAACTTGTATGTGTTCTTTCTGTAGTAAAAAAAAATTCAATGGATTGTCTAACTTGGACCAGGGTCGTGGGTGAGAAAAGTTTTCCTTGGACCAGCTCATTTACCTGTTTCAACAAACAAACATAATTAATACCTCACCAATGGAATGTGATGTATATAGCAGGGTTGGGAGGGTGGCCTAATGGTTAAGGTGTTTGCCTTACAAACAAAAGGTGCAGGGTTTGAGTCTCATGAGGGATAATTTGCTAGGCTTAAAATGGCTCGCAAGGGCAGTTAGCTTAGTATGAACCTATGTGTTATTCAGAACCTATGTGTTATAGGTGGCTTCACCTTAAGATTCACATCAACTGAAGGTTCTCTAGCTCTGTTACTGAGATGCATAGTCCATACAATTTAACAGCACTTTAAGAGCTCTTATTTCAAGGCTTAGGGGAAACCAGAGGGTAACTAAGCTGGTGAGTCTGCTTACAGCTTTTTCCTTCTGTTCTGCAAATTACCTTCCTCAGCTGCAGCCTAAACATTACATCAAGCTGAGTGCTATTCCTCAGTTTTGTCTTAAAATGCTACTGAAACTACAGTGCTTACCTAATGTAAATTCATTTTACTGAAGGCGTTAGAAACTAAAATCCATTGAATATCATTTATTTTATGTACATATTATGTGTCATGAGGCCCAAACTACATTTGCTGGTCTGTTTCTTCTTTCTAAGTCATATCCCTAACAGTAGTAAAAAGCATGGAATCAAATCATTTACACCAAGTTAGGAACAAATTGATCCATCCTCAGCCCCATTTCCCATTTCTGCACATGGAGTCAGGGTATCACTTCAACAGTGACAATCACCTAGAGCCTAGGTTCACAGCACCTGATGGCTAGCCCTGCCATAGCTGTTCTTCCATAACACACATTTGTACACACACTCACACCTATGGCTAATTTTGTGTGTCCAATCCAACTACTGCATGTCTTTGGAGTGTGATAGCAAACTGGAGCACCTGGAGGAAACCCATTCGAACACAGAGAAGACATGCAAACTCTGCTCAGAAGACACTTCATCCCATAAATCAAACCAGAGAACCTGTTGCTGTGAGATGACAATGCTATCTGCTGCATCGCTGTGCTGCCCCTAATATGTTTGTCTAAAACATTTGCAAATGGATAAAGATATAAGATGTAACAGTAAGTATAATACAATCTAGGTAATATTATTCAGGTGAAGCAACTGACTGCATTGGAATGATAGAATATAATAATCTTTTGGTCTGCCCAGAATATTGCCTTACCAAATGGAAATCAAGCATTTCAAGTCCACAGCAGCCATGCCTGAATGCCATATTAAAAACCTACACTTAATGTAGCGTACAGCACAGACAAATATTTTAGCTATAAAAAAAGAAAAGAAAAACAAAAAAAAAGAGGAAAAGGAGAGAAAAAAAACATTCACTTCTTAAAATCTTAGAAGGGCTTCTCCAGTTTAGTAACTCCACTATCTTACTATTTAGCAGAATTATTCTAATGGCCTGCAGCCAAGTTACAAGCAATGAAACCAGAAATTAACAGATATGACATCACTGTATGACGTCTAGTATGACAGTCTTGGCTACCTGCAGTTCTTACCTGAGCTTTCATAAGTACAGTCTTTCAAAGACTGACTACAGTCACAGTAGATGCACTTCATTTCTGTACAACTCAGAATCAGCAGATATCTGTACATTCACTCGTTTATTTATTCATTCACTCACTAATTTATTCATTATCCATTTACCTGATTTATTTGGTTCTAGAACAGGAAGTGTGCAAGAGTATCCCAGCACTCAATGGATTCAAAACCGAGACATCACTTCCAAGAAGGATGTCAGTCTATCACAGGACACACACACACACACACACACACACACACACACACACACACACACACACACACACACACACACACACTTGTATAGGAAACACATACCAATGGACAGTTCTAAGGATCATAAATTCATTTAAGTCTTTGGAATGTGGGAGGAACTGTAGTACCTAGAGAAAGCTACAGACACAGGGAGGGCATGCAGAGTCTGTGCAAAAGATACCACAGAAATGAACTGAAGAACCTAGCACCGTGAGGCAGAAAGCTAACCACCATGCCACTCTGTTGCCCTATATTAGAATAGGGCTTTCCAAATTTCTGTTGCATACTACAGGCTGGAATCCAAGCTTCAGATGTCCTATGTGCCACCTTGCATGGAATTACAGGATTTCTGGTCACTACAAATGTTACTGTGGGAGTCAGCAAACACAGCAATAAAAATAATTAAGGATTAAAAAATGCACATGAAGTATTAAAAGGAACTGGACACATAACTCACAGTAATGCACCCCCAACAAAATATTTCACTTTCTTATTGTAAGAAATATTATAGGGTTGCCACATTTTCAAATGCCCAAAATGGGATATTTTTTGTAGAAATGTAAGATTTTGTAGGACAAAATATACCCATAGCCAGTGAAAAGGACAGAGCTTCGCTTTTTGCCAAAATAATAGCTTAATCTTGTAACATTTGAGTTGTTTCTGCTATTTCATATAATATTTCAGATACAAAATAACCATTTTATGCAAGTATTAAAAAAACTTATGATATTTTTTTTGTCCTAAACTCTCAGGACATTTGCCGTTTTTTAGTGTTTTTCACAGGGCACATCTGCTCAAAGAGGGACACATGGTAATCCTATGGATGGTAACTCACTTAATGGGTACATTTACTAATTTATAATAGGGTTTGCAAGATCTGGGAGTTTCTGGGAGGTGTTACCATTATTCTAAACTGCTTTGTGAAGTCCTTGCAGTCTGTCTGAGTTTCACCTTACTTAACTGCATTGTCTATAGCTAATAGATTTTTTCTTCTTGAACAAATAAGCTTATGGTCTGTGAATGCTGCCTGCTGGCTGGTTTCACAGCTAAACTTAGTCTACTCATTGTCTCAGTGCAGCCCAAGAATCTGGATAATAACTTCCCTTGATTTAACTTCAGCCCTGCCGGGATAATGGCAGTGGTCCGGTCAGCAACATCCTGTGTTTGTCTAACTTAGAATACCAGGGAGAACAGCTAGGAAGAGTCTTGTAGTGGATGAAGAGAGAGACCAAGGACCTGGTCACACTGTGAGAAATTTATAAAGCCCTGGAAAAATACAGACTTAATGTGGGTGGGTTGCAGTTAAAATTATCAATATAAATCTACTGAAAAACTGATATGGAAAAGGGATTGTCTTAGACAGTTTGCTAAAGAATGTTTAAAGTACCACACATGTTAGCCACACAAGCTAAGTCCCAAATAATTAAAACTGTTTACAATAAAGCACTTTCTTTATTTATAAGACCTGGCTATAACAGTCTGCTCTGGTTACGCTGGAAAAAAATATTATTAGAGGCAAGTGTACTTTATAAAGCTATTCTACTGCAGTGAGCAACTCTGAAAAAGGGTGTATTGTTATACAGGAATAACATATACTATCTGCACTTGTTAGAAATATGACATTTAAAAAGGCCATGTCACTGTCACACAGCGTTCAGTATTTTTGTGACAGTTCACTCTGAGGTTTGTTATTCCAAACGTGTTATACTTATTAATTGTGCTGAATTTTGCACAGTAGAAGAATACGTAGAACAGATGGCTTACTGAAATCCATAACTATGGGAAAAGTAAAAAAAAATGTGTTTCTTGTATAACCAATAAGGCCGTGCAAAAATGCAGTTTATACTTTGACTTGCATACCTCATTATTCCACTGGTTCATTAGCAAATGCACATGCTTTAATACAATATGTCAGTATCAAAGGCTTCTTTGCTGATTACTGTTTCTTTCCACCAATATCACAAACTTATTGATTTTAACTGTGTTCAAGCTCTCCATCATGGTCATAGCAGTGTATTTCCTGAGCTGCTGGTAACAGACGGCTAGTCTCTGACCAGGAGAATGCTCCAGGAGGAATAATTAATGCCTGGCATCATGAAACTACCTGCTGTATAGACAGAGGTTCACTTCTAAGACATATTATATGAGCTAGCTACTATATGCGGAGCACGATGAATGGGAAAATGCAATCAAGCCATTCTAAACTCCAGGCATACAATGATTATGTACCACTCTTACCCAGATACAGTGAAAGACTAACATGAAGGATTACTTAAGGGATAATTGTAGAAGATGACACCGCAAAATTTCACCCACAGAAGATTTGATCCGCATAAGCCTTAAATCAGATCAATGCCAGCTACAATGTATAGCAGAACAAGAAATTAAAGCAAAACGTTTTTCAACAACTAATTTATAATGCCGGGCCTAAGATTAATACATTATATAAGTGAAAAACAAGATGTGCAAATTTAACTATGGGAAAATAATAGCTGATTTTGGTGCGTATCCTCAATAATACTTGCTTTTCAAAAAAACGGGTAAAAGGAGCATTTTCTGAAATGCAATTTAACATGATCCCCTTATGATTAGGAGAGTTAGATAGGATGGTTTGACATATATAAACAAACAAAAAAAAAAAACAAGAGAAACTAGTGGTCTTAAAACTTTGTTGATGAGCTCAGTCACAATAATTTCCAAAAAATGATGAAAACCAGGTAGTGTTCCAAAACAAGCCTTTATTTGCACAGACAAGCAACCCTCAGAAACAAAAATCAAAAATATTTTAGAATGTTAAACGTATCGGTTTTTATAGACTTAGAAGTAGGTATGTAAAAGTATTGTTTAATTTTAAACCAGCCTATTCAAAGCAAACAATGGTGAGGTTCAAAAAAGAGATATTGCTATGCATGTTCACTTTTTACATATATAAACAAACAAACAAATGCAGGCTTCCATTATTAATGCAGCATTTATCCCCAGTTCTGACAGGGAAAGCAAGAATTTAAGCCATATGTGCAAATCTTCCACTACTGAAAAACATACCTTGATAAGCTGGTATTCTACAAACGTGTGTGTGTGTGTGTGTGTGTGTGTGTGTGTGTGTGTGTGTGTGTGTGTGTGTGTGTGTGTGTGTGTGTGTGTGTGTGTGTGTGTGTGTGTGTGTCTGTGTGTGCATGTGTGTGCGTGTGTGTGTGTGTGTGTGTGTGTGTGTGTGTGTGTGTGTGTGTGTGTGTGTGTGTGTGTGTGTGTGTGCCTTTTAGCTATAATGTTACCTTTAATTTCAAGCTGCTCAAGATGGAATCTAAACAAATGAACATGTGCACTGTCTTCTTATCACCATACATTACTGCCCACTTCCTACACCTCAATCCTAAAACTGCAGTGAGACTATTTACACACCAGTAAGAATGCATTGATGGCTACTTATATGGGGACTTCTCTGGTAACAGGCTGTGTATAGCTACACATTAATAAATCTAGAATGGTACATGTGGTGACAAGTGCAGAAAATGTGTCATTGTTGTGTTTCCATCTTTGTCACCTTCACCAGTAAGAACATTTTATTGTTATGAGTCAAATGTTTTGCTGTACAAGAGAGTTTCCAATTAAGATATGCTAATGAGTTATTATCAATTAATTAATTCATTACAGTTTATTACTCAGTGTAGTCGCTACAACAAAAAGGCCATGAAGAGAAGAAACCCAGGTAGCAATTATCCACAGTTGAACATTATGCTAATAACTTGTTTTGAAAAGTGTTAGTAACAGCTCAAAACTGTAAGTCAGTGTTATACATATATGTGGACTTAGTTCTTTCAAGATAATACCTGAGTTGCCTGTTCATTTCTAGAGTGTGAAGAATCCTTTTTCCCTCACTTTTGGGTTTAGGATAGAAAACCAGGAAACTGATGGCTTGATTCAAAGTACAAACTCAAAGTATGTTGTGGTCATTCTCCCCCTGCACAGGGCACTAGTAGGGTGAAATTTGTAATCCTGTATCCAGTTATGCTGGCCATACACAGAAAGAGAGATTGGATGGTAGAGATGCACAGAGGGTAGCTATTATAATGATTTAAGTGACAGAAGTGACAGGAGAGTGGGGAAGTATAATAACTATGCAATATAAGGACAATTAGATTGATGGAGTTCGGGAAAAGAGATAAAAAGAGTTGAAGGAGGCATGGTTGGCAACTGGATGAGCAAGATTCAAGACTGATTTAAGAAACTAAAGTTCAAGGAGGTCGTTAGGGCTTTGACATGCATTGCCAGAATGAGCTGCATTATGCAAGGCAGCAGATGGTCTTACAGATTGCTACGAAACACAAAAGATAGAAAGGACCAGGGTGCGGCAGAGTAAAGAAGGGATGGTGATCTATTATTTATTTATTTATTATTTATTGGCATTTGTTGATCGAGAAAGTCCGGAGGCCCAGAGAGAAAAGCTCCAGAAGTCATTTTGTATACAAAAGAGAAATAAACAAGTATTTTACAAGAATTTACAGTACAGTTATATCACAATACAATATCATGACAGAAAAAAAATTATAAAGAAAACAGAGTCATTTACAAAACCAATATTTTTTTTTTTTTTGCAAATATTTAGGAGTTAGATTTTAAAAAGTTGGAATGCCTGAAATGACTTGATACCTTAAAAAATGGATTTGGTCAACATCTTTATATGTCTCTATTTAACTGTATAAAGAAACCCCTAGGTCAGGCTTTTTTTTCCACTGAATAGCTTTCTTTTATATTCCCCACTAAGGAACCTCACTGAGGAAACTCATCAGGAAGAAATTCTCTTCAGCAATGACCTGTCAATGACTAAAAGATGAACAGATAGACTTTATGAGGAATACGGCAACACATGTGGCCAGATAACAATCATACCTACACTTAATGTTAAAAAAATCTTGGTTACTAGTCTGAATCCAAGATAATACTAGCCAGTGACATCAGAAGGTCAAATCATCTGTATTTAGCAGAGTTCCAGAACAAACACTCCAAAACCAAAAGCAAAGGATATTGCTGGAAGTACCTGGCATGGAACCAATGCAAACTATAATTAAGGCTTAAAATATTAAAATAAAACCTACATATAATGAGTGTGTCTTTCACTGCCTTGTGCATATCAGCACATGAAATGGCAGGCATTAAACTTGTTACTTTGCACTTAAATAGTTATTTATTATTCATCTGTTCTGGGAAAAACAAAATTAAATTGGTAGACTAGAAAGGAAGAGTCAGATATAAGGCAAGTCCAGCACTAAGCACTCAGAAATATGTCATGAGACAAGCTGGCAAATTATAAAACGCAAATAACCAAGTGCGTGTGGAGACACAAAATCAAACATATATGTATATGTTCACAATGAAAAAAACACAGAAACATGATAGATAGACAGATAGATAGATAGATAGATAGATAGATAGATAGATAGATAGATAGATAGATAGACAGACATGCCAGATAGAAAGGACAGAGATATATCTGGAAAGGTATCTAAATAAGCACAAACGAATACAAATACCTAATGATAATTGTGCTGATTGTTTAGAAGACAAATATAAACTAAATGACTTTCAAACTTACCTTTTTACTTTACTCATCCTGCACTCTGCTGTGTAACTATCATAGGCTCATAGGTTCAAAGGTAGGTACTAGGCTATCAGCCCTAGGGCCTATACAAGCCTAGCCAAAAAGGTACCCTGGCTTTCGCCACCCAAGAAAATTATTTTCCTGTGCCCCTGTCAAGCAGAGCCACAGAGTTGATCCCTGAGGTGAAATTCCTAATTCCCATCCAATCATCAAGATTTTTCTTAAAGAGTGCTAATGAGGAGCTTTGTTTGATATAAATAGGTAGTTTGTTCCAGAGTATGGGAAGTCTCTGGGGCAGGAATCTATCACTCCAGCATGTTCTGTTTATTGTGGTGATAAGGTTTAGGTCCCTAGAGCGTGTAGCTCGGAGGGATTGAAATTTCTTTAAGTGGAGCTTGTCCAACAGCTCTGGGTTTGACATAGCTTTGTATGTTAGGCAGAGATCACCCCTGAGTAGGCGATATGCGACAGAGTAAAGCTGTAGTCTTTTGAGACAGTCTGCATAGGGCATCTGTTTGAGGCCAGTAATCCTCTTTCTGAGGTATTTCTGCAGCCTTTACAGTTGTTGTAGATGTCTTGTGAGATACATACCAAAAGGGACAATGTACTCTATAATGGATCTAATGAGTGATGAGTAGAGGGGAACAATGACCTCTTTTTTCCTGGATGACTTCCTCCAAAGTGTTTTTTCCTCAAACCTTAAAGCATGCTGTTGCAAGTGACTTTCTTTTTTCCTTACTTCAATTTTCTTTGTTTTGAACCATTGTTGTAATTCATGGATTACATTTTATTCATAACATACAACATTTTTTACATATCAATATGTACTGTGGTTCATAGGTTCATAGATTAGTACTAGGCTAATTGCCCTTGCGAGCCATTTTAAGCCTATGGTCATTTTATGTTTTACTATGTGTTCTATTTGAATTCATTCTGTTAAAATGCTTAAAGTCATTATATTTCCTATCTGCTTTTTGCACCTTTTGTACATTTTTATAGTTGGAGTTTTTCTCCCTGGCTTCTACTAACAAGAAAATCCTGGTAAACAAATGCTACTTAGATAAATAAATACATACATTAGGTAGAAAAACAGGGCAAATGAGAATGGCAGACATTGCAAATGTATTTACAAGCAGGATGATAAATTTGACTTAAAGAGTCTGACTATAACCCTATTCCAAAACTAAAGACTGTGTGGCTGTAGTTATCAAAGTACTTTTGAAAATAATTCCCAAATTAATTTACAGAAGTGTATAAAAATTTCTTCTGCACCCCAAAATGTGACTATAAGCAATTACCTTCATTCCAGTAATTATATTCATGATGCTTAGAAAAAGACATAACCTTACACTGAACTGGTTAGCTCCAGTGGAAACTGAATGCCAGTGAAGTGTCCAATTTTTTTTTATCTTCCTTGTACGCCATTAAACAGTTGCTTTGTTTGTTCTCCAATGCCATCACAATATTATTAAATTTAGCCTCGGCTACGTGTTAATAGATATGAATTGTGTTCAGTTTCTCTATTCTGATCAACACAGAAAGTATTGAAAATCCTACTTCAATGATTAATTTACATTTTTTTCTCTTCTCTTCTTTCAGTTTTGTATATTTTATTTGGCAATACTGCTTTGCATCAGCAGCAGAGTGCTGCAAACAATGTCTTGGGGTTGTCCCTATGAGTACACTCTAGTGGCCTGTAAACATGTAAGAGGTCAGGAAGGCCAGACCGAGCCCTACAATAGAGTAACTGCTCTGTGATCTATGGCTTCCTACTGTGTTCCAGTTACTCGTTTGCTTCATCCTCAGCCTCAAGCTTCCATAAAAAAAAAAAAAAGTTTCTTATTTATTTTTTTTATTTATTCCTTTGGTAATTGGGATAGTGCACTGATCCAAATGGACCTGATTCAGTCTCAGTCCAGCAAATATAAATGACTGTAGAGAAGCAAGTTAAATCTCTCATTTTGTGCTGCCAACAAAATGTTTAACCCAGTGCTGTGTTAAAAGAGACATTTATATCACTGGAAAATGGGAACCGTGGAAAGCAGCTGCAAGCTGGCCAACATATGTTTTATTCCAGCTCAGCAACAAGCTCATCAGTGCAAAAAAACTTTTCCTGAATAAGATGTGTGTATGTGCGGCAATCCACACACCACAACAGCGACAAAAAATGGCAACAGCAACCACCATAAATAAACTAGAAAAGGTACTATACCAAATACCAACTAAGCTATGCTAAACTGCTAATATACGAGAGCCAAAGAAGAGAGGGTGCCAAAAGAATGACAAATAGGAATAATGGGACAAACCAAAAATATTCTTTTGTTTTTTTTTTTTGTTTGTTTTTTTTTTTTGTTTTTAAGGGAAGGTACAAATAGGAAAAAAAAGGATAGTGAATAAAGAACAGAGATACACCAAGTAAAATAATTTATAGGTTCATAAGTGTTTACTAAGCTAATGACCACAAGGGCCTTTTTAAGCCTAGCCATGCATCCCAAATCTCTGACAAGTTCTGATACCCTTGATAAGTGTAAGCATGGGTCTGGGAGATGAACCATTTACAGGTTACCTGTGTCCATTAGAGACATAGATGCCAAAATAGGGATGAATTTATGGTTTCCCATCCAATTGTCCAAGTTGCATTTGAATTGGGCCAGGGAGGAACTCTGCTTCACATTCTCTGTGTCAGCCCCTCCTGGAGAACATTTGAGTCAGTGTGAGATTCAATGACAGCTCCTAATTTGCAATCATCTGCAAATTTATTCAACCAAAGACCACTGACATTGTCATTGACTTCTGAGAAGTCTAGTTTTAATTCATTTAAATCCAGCCTGAGCAAAGGAGCTCACATCCAAAGCATAACGAGTGGCAACTGTTTTCCCTTGCAGTGGGTATGGGTAAGGGGATGAGCCCGAGCACTGGCTCTAAAGTCTGACAGTGGCCAAAGTCAGATCCAACGTGGATTCAGTAACCCATCTGTTGAGGAATAGATGAAAGATACAGCATCAGATCTAAGCAATAAGACATAGTTACTGGAAGCAGTTGTACCCCAGGCCCAAGTGTGGACAAGTCTGCAGTCCTACCTACTCAATCCACATGGCTACCACTGTTCTGCTCCAGTTTCCAACAGAAATCATCATGCCCGATCACCCCCACCCCTACCCCCACTCCAGGCTCTGTCTTGTCTTTCATTTCCCCTACCCCTTCCAGCTCAAGCATGTGCCTCAGCCACTACTAAAATGAATGTACGCCACCTGTGTTGTAGTGCAGGCTATATCCTTCTACTGTAATGCAGCTAGCTGTGTGTGTGTGTGTGTGTGTGTGTGTGTGTGTGTGTGTGTGTGTGTGTGTGTGTGTGTGTGTGTGTGTGTGTGTGTGTGCGTGTGTGTGTGAGTGTGTGTGTCTGTGTGTGTGTGTGTGTGTGTGTGTGTGTGTGTGTGTGTGTGTGTATATATATATATATATATATATATATATATATATATATATATAGTCATCCTAAACTGTACCAGGTGTTTACTGCTTAATCACAACTACAGTAATCAGTTTCCTTCTCCTCATAGATAAGCTTCAAAGCGTCAATAAGATCACTGTAAAAAAATTTCTGTGGCATTTTCGGGGGAATTTCTCCCTCCCCACTGTTGTGCAACCTTAGAGATGGTATATATAAGTTCAAGGTATGTAGGGGGGGTGAACAATCATATCTCGACAATGTGCATAGGAGTACTTTATCAATTAGTTGTGATTCATGAATGCTTCTTCATGAGACTGTCTCTTAATCATTCATAAGCACATATGTACACAAACACACACACACACACACACACACACACACACACACACACACACACACACACACACACACACACATTTGTATTTATTTCAAATGAATATGTAGCTACTTTACATGAAGCTGTATAAATCAGTCTGATCTGTAGTCAAGTAGCTTTTCCAAAACCACAGCGAAATCATTCAGCATTTAGAAACAACTTTCTGTTATGTGGCTGTCCTTATAAGATCCTGACTGGAAGGTTATAACTGTGGCTTAGGATTAACAAAGTATTACGGAAAGTGATGGGATGGATTATTTATTTTAAAAGAGCATGAATATAGAAGAAAATAAATATTTTATGTGTACTTTGAAAGAATGGTTGTCAGAAGAGATATAGTATGGAAGCATATGTGATGGTATAATAAAGCTAATATATAAAAAAAGTAGATAAAAGAAATATTAAAATATGGTGACCGATTCCTTTGGCTGGGATTCAGAAAGGTTTAGCACAATAGGGAAGTCGTAGCACTGCTGTGTTCAACATCATGCTAAGCCTTCCCATTTCAGAAACCACTCTGTCATTGAGGTTTTCCCTCACAGGGACCTCTCAGAGTGGCCTCTTGGACAGAGCTGCATGCCGATGTGTTAATCGGGGGTATGGCTAATGCTAATTAGCTATGTGTTTTCCCCCAGAAATGTCCACGTCTCTTATTTGCTTTGCTGAATGATTTAGAGAATTGCTTGGCAGAGTAAAATTTTACTCTAGGATGAAAAAGTGACCAGTATAAAACTGTAACAGTCAAACATTCACTTCTATGGGAGTACTCACAGTCCAGTTAAGATCAGTGAAGCTGTGTGAAGTGTGTTAAATGAAGCTGCATATGTGTGTGTGTGTGTGTGTGCATAAATGTGTGTGTGTGTGTGTGTGTGTGTGTGTGTGTGTGTGTGTGTGTGTGTGTGTGTTTATTTGATCGTCTGCTTTTGTGATTGCACTAGAGGGTTGCTCTCAGAAAATCTTGTATTTACCTTTCAAAGTTAGCTGCAATAATGTCTTCTGCTCATTAGCTACCTTCAAAATCCAAGACAAGTTTTAAATTCCAGTCCACTATTTTTTTTGTCTTGTAAAGTGTTCATGTCCGTCATTTCATCAGTGCTGCAGTAGCTTTAGTTACATGAGTTATATCCTGCCTGAGGTATAACAGCTGGCCAACCTCCAAAGCTAAGGGGCACTTTCCACATACCCAGACTGTTACACAGACACATATAGACATACACACACACATCACATCACATTATTCAGCTTACATTGTTCAGATAAGCTTTTCTGGTTGGGAAATATGAGAAATATTGGACCTCAGGGAGGTATAAGGCCCTTCAGTTGTTATGTTTGACTGCATTTCATCTCATGGCTGATCATTCATGATCATTCAGTAACTCCTATCCTATAAGTTTTTTATGGTTTAGCAGGCAATGTACTTACTCCATTGGCCACCAGAGGGAGACGGAAAGGGAAGTAGAGCATAACTCATGCCCTGCAAGAATGAAGCATACTAGCCTCTCACTAAAGGATGAAGTGTTGGTGATATCTTGAGATAATCTTTGTGGTACACTATGACTCAGTAATGTTGCCGTAGTTATTAATCACATTTATTTCCTTAACCTTAAGTCTGATGAATACAGTCTTCATGGGTATTAATACAGCTTGACTTTATTCTCTGTTTGTGTCGCTTAATGTAGATGTCTGCAATAGAACACATGACAGAAAAACTAGAAAGTTATGGGACACTTAAACCAGATGCTGCAAATTCATTACAGTCCTTACCACACCATCCTTTCAACTTCCGGTCACCACCACCAGCACTATCAGATTCAATACTTCGCAAGGGGAAGGAGCGCTACACATGCAGGTATGTGTCTTCAGCCCTTTTTTTCTGCATATTTAATTATTTTTAAATTATTACCAAAACAAGGATACAATGAATGTGTTTAATCACTCTATACCTTTGTTTAACACCATTACTAACATTTATTCAGCAACAGTGACTATGGGTTTGGCATAATCATTAAGATTGTCACCTTATAAACACCAAGGTATGGTGTTTGATTCTGAACATGGGTTACTGGCTAGGCTTGGAATGGCCCATAAGATCAGTTACTCTATTATTCACCTATGAACTACGAACATAAAGGTAATTGACTAATGTGCATAAAAGTGCTCTAAATGTAGGTTAAGATATCAGCTTGAACCAGACAGCATTATCTGAAGCAGCAGAGCTCAAAGGTACAATGGCTGTTAATAAATGCACTGAATGATTTTGAAAAATAATGAAAATGTATAATTTTGTATGTAGTAATTGTTGGTGAATGCAGGCTGCTTTATCATAAGAACATTGGCTGCAGGTCATTTTTGTATTTGCTTTAGGCCGGCAGCCTATTGTCCCCATGACTTTGGTATTTTCAAAATGGTAACAGGTAACAGGCAGAACCCATTGTTCCTAACTATATTAAACAAAAAAAAGAAAAATAGATGCAACAAGTTGCTCTGTCTCTGGAGGTCCTGAATGCGTATGCACAAAATTACAAAGATAACACAGCCACAATAGATATATATATATATGTGTGTGTGTGTGTGTGTGTGTGTGTGTGTGTGTGTGTGTGTGTGTGTGTGTGTGTGTGTATACACTTCTCAAAGGTTACTGATTTTCATATACACTGATAGTTAATGATGATAACTGCAGCTCTGCATACCCTTCAGTTCTTCAGAGGGGAGAGTTAATGCTTTGAAGTCAAGACAGATGTTTTTGTTTTTTGTTTTTTACTGTTCAGTTATTAACTGAGCAAACACACTAGGCACAAGCAGTTCTTCGTTGGAGTGGCCAGTAAGTTTTGTTTGGTTATTTAAGTACTGAACAAGGAAGCCAACCACAGGAATACAGGATAAAGCTCATTAACTTCTTACAGTTTTAACCCCCACCCCTACTGTAATGCTCGACTTGATTCAGAATGCTGACTTCCAAATCATTATGTTCAACAACAAACTCTACATTCTTATTACAACCAGTGTCAGAGTAATAATGCATTAAAGTGGGATTCAATAATTTACAATTCATGCTGTAACTTTTCTACACCCATCAAAGTGTCCACTGCTTCTGCTGCAACCAAGAATATAGGTACTGCTGCCATCTACAGTTGCTGACAGCCAGTGGAATGAAGGGTAACAAACAAAACTAATACACACAGTTTTGAAATTTACTGTATCCAGTATGCTTTAAAAACATTTGAGCATGTTCCAGAATGCCTACAAATCACTACAATCACATTAGATTTTCTGTCCTTTCACTTCCTTATTTACTTTTCCCTCATGATGGTCTACTGACTAGTACAAGTAAGCCAGTACTTATCTTTTTTAATGTCTTTTGAAATGTATACAAACTCATCTGCTCATTGCACAATTTCTGATTAGGGAGGTGAAGTATATCACATTACAGATTACGACACCAAAAGGTCAATGCATTGTGCAGTTAGTATTGAAGAAGTATACATTTTTATGTTGTTTTCTTTACAGGCAGGTTTAATGGACTATGCACATATTAGTTTGCAAAATATGGACAATGTAGTACCTTAAAACATGGAATAATGGAGGCCTGGGATTTCCAGATATAAAAAGCTATATTCTAGCTTCAAGTTTCAAAAATACCGTATATATTGGCTGAACATAAATATGAGCTTGACTGAAATAAAAACTACATTTGCAGCAGTATCATGTCTTTAAATCCAAAATAACCAAGTTAAATTAAGAAGAGGTACTTAAGTTTTGGTTATTAATATCAAATTGATTTCAATATAATATAACCAATCTATTTGACTCCAAATATCTACAAAATGCACTAAAGGCTATTAGAAACTGCTTATACAAACAAAATTAAAAAAAAGATTGCTCAGTATGCTCCCACTGGGAGTAAATATGTGCTTGTTAGAAACAGCAACAGAAAACATGTTATATTTAACAGAAAATAAATTCTTAGTTTGGTGTAATTGTAGGGGAGGAGTAAATGTTAAAATAACTGTGAAAATAATAGAAGACTTTAATATATCAACAGAAAGTTGGTTAACTGTGTGACCTATATAAGAGAATATATAACAGAATATATATTTGAGGAAACTCAAAACTTTCTAGAATCCACCTTAAAAGAGAACCCCAAATTATTGTAGAACATAAATGAAATAACTTATGCAGGCAGGAATGATATAGAGGAATATGATTCGGCAGATGGTCATAACATGTTTATTATTTGTTCAAGACATGCATGCCAAGAAATTCATTCTCAAGGTGAATCTTGGCATCCATGTTGAGTACATATAATTGAGGGTTATGATTGGAGACCCAGTCATAATTCTTTGTAGTGCATGGAGCTGTATCTGCTCCAAGTACTACTAGTTACAGGAAAGAAAAGGAAAAAAAAATGTTAAAAGTTTTACAGGCTTTCAAACTCAGAAAGCACTGAGTGAGCGCTCAAAAAGGCAATGTGATTTAGCGAGCATTATTAGAAAGGCAGTGTAATATAGCAAGCACTGTTAGAAAGACAGTGTAACACAGTCCCTGATGATTACATTCACCTCCCATGTTTTGCAAATGTCTATATTTTCACAGAATCTCCACATCTTTGCCTCACACTGTTCTGTTCATCATAAAATCTTTGTTTTTTGGAAAAATCTCTAAGGATTTACGTCATTAAATAATGACAAACATTTGAGTTTCAGACTTTGTATTCTTCAGAAAATGCAGGTGAGTCCACATCCTGTTACTCCAGGTACTTTCTGAGTCTAGCTCCCTTTCATTGTAGAAGTAATAGACTGTAGTTTTTCATTACACCACAAGGTGGAGCTCCTTTTCTGGGATATAAAAGACAATTTCGAAAGTGAAAGAGGAGACTGAGATACTAGCTGAAGGAGGGAAGACTGAACAGGGAAGCTGAAGGGAAAAAGGGCCTTGCAGCATGACTGGATTTTCTTTCTAGTGCTTTGGGACAGGGAAGTGAAGTAGCAGATGGTAACTGTCTGTTACTGAAATCCTAGATGATGGTATTTTGTATAATCAGGAGAGAAGTCTTAAACCAGTAGTTCCATGTCTGTATATGATTCAACAAGAAAAGGAGTTCCTTTGGGCCTAGTACAGAGAAGCCATAGATGATTACCAGAGGTCTGGCAGGTGATTTTCTACTTTTCTCATCAGAGGAACCACAATGCCTGGTCACTAGGATATTCTCGATGGAGTGGTTCATAGGTTCATAGGTTCATACTAGGCTATTTGCCCTAGGGCATTTATAAGCCTAGCCAGAGTATGTTTGACTTTCGCCACCCATTTTAAATTAATTTTGCTATGCCCTTTTTCGAGGTTAGTATACTGTGCCTCTGTCTAACAGTGACACAGAAGTGATACCATGGGTAAACCTATGATCTCCCATCCACTCATCAAGATTCCTCTTGAAGAGAGTCAATGAGGGACTCTGCCTATCCTGGACTGGGATTTTATTCCAGAGTGAAGGGAGCCTCTGGGTTATGAATCTGTCCCTCCAGCATGTCCTATTTATTTCAGTGCTGAGGTTCAAGTCTCTCGAGTGTGTAGCTCGATGGGATTTGGATTTTTTGAAGTGCAGCATGTCCCTTAATTCCAGGTTGGACATGGTTTTATACATCAGGCACAGGTCGCCTCTGAGCAGGCGGTATGCCACTGAGTAGAGCTGGAGTTTCTTTAACCAGGCAGCATATGGCATCTGTTTGAGCCCTTTGACCCTCTTGGTGAGGTACTTTTGGGGTCTTTCCAGTTGCTGCAGGTGTTTGGTAAGGTACATCCCAAAAGGGGCATTGTACTCGATTATGGGCCTTATGAGGGATGAGTAAAGAGGCACAATGACCTCCCCTAATCTAGATGTGAATCCCTTCATGATTAGGTGGGCTATATAAAATGTTTTTCTAACCACTTTGGCCACGTGGTTGTCAAATGAGAGATTGCTATCAACTTGGGTCCCCAGGTCCCTAATTACTTCTTCTGTACTTAATGGATTACCACCAATGTGGTAATTTGTGGGCACTTTGTTTGTGCCAAAGGGGATGACTATACACTTTTTGGCATTTAGCTTGAGGCCATGGCTCTGGCACCAGTTGTCTGTTTCTATGAGGCCCTTTTGGAGGATGCTTGTGTCGGCTGGAGAGTCGATTATGGTGCCCAGTTTGCAGTCATCTGCAACTTGGTCAGCCACAGTCCTTCTGTGTTGGCCTGTACCTCCGAGAAATATATACCGAACAAGAGAGGTCCCAGGACTGAGCCTTGTGGGACACCACTTGTAACTGGTTTGGAGTCTGCCATGGCTCCAGCAATTCTAACCATGTGGGTTCTGTCCTTGAGCCAGTTTGCAACCCATCTAGTGACATAGGGGTTTATATTTAAGCTGGTGAGCTTATCTATAATGCCCGAGTGGGATATTGTATTGAAGGCTTTTGCGAGGTCCAGGTAGGCTGTGTGGACCACCTTCCCTTCGTCAATGGTCTTGGTGACTGTTTCAAAGGTTTAAGAGGCAGGAACTGCCCTTAACAAAGCCGAACTGGGTAGGATCCAGTGTCTGTAGGTCCCCAATATCTTTATTTATGAGGTCCATGATGATCCTTTCCATAGCTTTGCAGACGAAGCTAGTCAGGCTTTTGGGGCGATAGTTTCCAGGGTCTGTTGAGGCACCACCATTGTGGAGAGGGACCACTGTTGCTGTACGCCACTCTTTGGGTACATATCCTGTAGTAAGGCTGAGATTAAACAGTAGTTTTATGTTTGGGTTTAGCTCTTCTTGGAGTTCATGTAGGACGCAGCTCAGGACACCGTCTGGTCCCATTGATGCTGTGTTTTTTGCTTTGGAGAGGGCGGCTCTTACCTGAGCATCTGAGATGTCAGGGGCAGCACTCTGCTGGGATAGATATTTGCCCTTTTGGTGGGGAGGGAGAAGTTTGCTGAACCTGTCAGCTAGGATGTTGGCAATGTCTGTGGGTTCGGTGTATTTTTTGTCATTTTGGACTAATTCTGAGCATATCTGGGAATTCCCACCCAGGTTCCTAACATAACTAAAGAAAGCCTTGTGATTATCCTTAGTGTCCTGTGCAATTTTTCTCTCGAAGCTGGCCTTAGACGATTTTATGAGTGCCCTTAGTTTTTTGCTAATACTGATCAGAGATGCCTTCCCTTTTTGGGATTTTGCTCTAACATGTAGTAGCTTCCTCCTTCTATTGTATAGTTTGTTGATGGCTGGGTCCACCAGACAGGATGTCTGCCTTTGGAGGATTGGGTCTTGGTTTTATTTGGGATTGCATGATCCATGCATTCCTGAAGGTGTTCATAGAATGCATTTATAAAGGATTCTGCGGTCTGGGCCATATTTTCCATGGGCCCAGGGGCTTTGAAGTATTCCAACTTGGTTTTGAGGAGTGTGAAATTTGCTTTAGAGAAGTTTTTCACTGTGGTTTTCTGGGCAGGGGGTGGGGTCGGGATGTGAATATCCAGTGAGATCAGTTTATGGTCTGATCTTACCAGTGAGGGATACACTTCTGGTCTGGAGCATAGAGTCCCCATGTTGGTGATGATCAGGTCCAGTATGTTTTCCCCTCTTGTGGGAGTGGTAACAAGTTGTTCCATAGCATTTGAGTTTATGAGTTTTAGGAACCTTTGGGCTAGGGTGTTGGAGCTAGAGTAATGCTCCCAGTCTATGTTTGGGTAGTTGAAGTCACCCAATATAATGGTGTTTGGGGAGACCTTCATATTTTCCAGTGTTCTCAGGAAGGCCGAGTGGGGTTCCTGGGTTTGGGAGGGTGGTCTATAGCAGGCTATAAACTGGAAGGCAGTTTTACCCACTGTTAGTTGCACATGGATAGTCTCTGATGCTTCATGCTGTGCCACCAACCTGGAGGTGTGGGTATCTTTGATGAATATCGATACTCCCCCTCCTTTTGTGGTTCGGTCCAAGTTTTGGGGCTGAAAAGCATGGTATGAGGTATAACCTGGTAGTGCTGGGGTGCTCTCGGGAGCCCTGAACCAGGTTTCTGTTACTGCACAGATATCGATGTTCTCCATGCTAAGGAGAGTTTCAAGTGCATGCATCTTGAGGTTTAGACTTCTGGCATTCAGTAGCGTTACTCTTAGTTTCTTATCCCTTGTGATACCTATGGAGGTGGGTTTGTCTTTTGAGCTTTGCCTAAAAAAGGCACTATGGGGTTAGCAAGAGCCTTTGCCAATATACGAAAGCCCAGGGGTGACAGGTGCAAGCCGTCCCTAGCGAAGCATCATGGCTTGTTGAGCATATCATCCCAGGCTGATAGGCACTGGATCCCCTTTGAATGACACCAGTACTTAAGCCAGTTGTTGAAATTGATCATCTTGTCTTCATATTGTGGCATCATTCTTGGTGAGGGTAAGATGCTACTCAAGGTCAGGGTCATACCGGCCTGGGCTACATGCTCAGAGAGCTCCTCTATGTCTCTTTTCATGTAGTCCAGGGAGGTACATCTCAGGTCAGTCACACCAGCATGGACAATGACTGAGTCATATTTGTACTTGCCTTGGAGTGACCTGAGTGCTTGTGTTATGTGGCGGATCCTAGCGCCCGACAGGCTGCTCACCATGACCCTCTCCTTGTTCAGCCTGGTGAGCGGGACGTCAGTGTGCCTGACAATAGAGTCACCTATTACAAGTGTATCAGGTGTGTTGTTTAGCCTTAAGGGCTGTGACTGTTTGGCACACTGGCTTTGTGAGATATGTGTTGCACGTGTTTTGTTTTGGGGTAGCGGTTGCTTGGGTGTCTGTTTTGGAGGTCTCTGCTGCTTAGGCAGATCTTTATTTAGAACCTCCGAATATGTTTTTGTGTGATTATGTATTTGGTTTGCTGTCGTGGTAGGTCTATGTGAGACTGGAATTGTAGTGAGTGTGGTTTCCTTCTCCTCCTGACTGGTTATGCCAGTACTGAGTTGAGAGAGCTTAGCCTCCAGTTTGGCTATATGGTTGCATCTCTCACATGTGTTGGAATTTGTTGGGAGGAGGAGAGGGTTGTCTGTGTACATGAGGCAGTTGTAACATTGCCTCAAGATTCCCAGGTTCACCAGCTGGGTGAGAGGCTCTGGCCGTCATTTTATATTTTTATAAGATTGTGGACCCCCCCCAAATGCTTTGTGGATTACAAATAACTGGGATCCATATGAGGTCCAACTTGGGTCACATCATGCCGGCAGCAAGACTGTAAGTAGTCACTGGCCAATGAACAGGGTATAATAAAGTGTTTCATAGTTGGTCTGTTTAGAATTGATCAAAGGGGTTGAAGGTGTTAGTACTGATCAATGACACTGCATTTTCTCATATTTGTATTGTTGCATTGTAAATCTTCATTGTTCAATGACATTGCATTTTGCTCGTGTTAGGACTGCTGCCTTCAAGAATTTTGCTGCTCAATGACATTGCATTTTCTCATATCTGTATTGTCGTATTATAACTCTTTTATTGCTTAATGACATTGCATTTTCCCATGTTTGTATTGCTGCATTATAAAGCTTTACTGCTCATTGATATTGCCTTCTTTGTGCATGTTTGAATGTCTAGACCTTTTTTTATTGAGTTCTGGGGAAGGGGGTGAATGTATGTTTTCATTGCATGCATATCTCACTTTGCCTTATTGCTAACTGGTTCACTGTTGAAATAATTTGTTTGTGGTTGTGCTATTGCCTTTTAAGCTAGATGTGTCACCTAGAATAAAATCTGTCATTCTTGCCACCTTGGTGTGTTGGGCCCATATCTACTTCAGCTACCTGAGTTTATAACAGGAAGTCAGGGACATATTATCAGAATGGACAGCAGGCAGAAACAAATCTGTGTTTTATTCTGCCACTGTCATGCTGGTCAATACTGGCAGATTTGATGGCATAACATGAGACCCAACCTTAACAAATTAATTAGGGGGGTGCTTAACATTTGTTAAGATCAGGTCTGACAATACCGTAGTACTCAACTGATTTGTCTTTTTCCAGATATCACAGTGTAATCACGACACTCCATGCTCTACAAATCTATATTATCTAACATATATAAAATGGTAAAAGAGAACAAGATGCAGATTCAGTAAATAATTACTGCACACAAACACTTAAAATAATAAATAAATAATTGAAACTTTATTTAAAAGAAAAAAGCATTACTGCTAAGATCTATTAAATATACTATAACCTAACTATTTTGGATAATATATACATGAAATTTAAACAGCACATTTCACACTCCATATAAAATAGCTAGAACCCCCCCCAAAAAAAAAACAGTTGCATATAATCTAGATTTAAAGGAAAAGTAGTTGCAAATTGGTAACATATTTTTTGTTGAATGCACATAACTTAAAGCTTACTTAAAGCTTAATTACGGACAGATAGCTTTAAGCTTAAAAGAATACAATTTTATATAATATTACAATACCAGTTAATGTAAATGTTAATAATTGCTGCTTTTTTGGAAAACAATAAATGTAGCAAGAAAAGTAATAACGAGAAACAGGTAAAAAGAAGTAGAAACTAAATGTATTGAATTTCTATTACTTCTTCAGGAAGGCTATGATAAAGACATTGAAATAATAAACTAGCATAATAAATCAAAAGAAAAAAAATCAAATTCTAAAAGCAAAAAATAAAAAGTTAGTTATTTAGTTATTATATAATTACATATACACACACATATATATATATATATATATATATATATATATATATATATATAAATATATATATATATATATATATATATATATATATATATATATTTTATGAAAACTGTAGTAACTCTGTTGTGTTTAAAACTTTGAATAACTCTTTTGTGTTTTGACACTCAGTGTGTGCCACATAGCCACAGCCAGTAAGGCAAAACAACCAACCAACACAGGCCAGCAGGTACAACTCCACTCCCAACACTATAGTCCACTGGCTCTATGATCACTACACACTGATGGTGGAACTCACAGCTGCCTGTCGAAAGTCTGGCCACGGTGCCAGGATCCACAACAAGTCACAAGCGCAACTCTGTCACAGTCCAACAACAAGTGTGTCCTGTCTGTGTCCATGTCCTGGTTGTCCATGAAAGAGACATGGAAGAGAAGACATCCTGGACTACATGAAAAGAGACATGGAGCCTTAGCCCTGGCTTAGCCTGAATAGCATTCTGCCCCTAGCCCTGAATAATCTGCCAATGATGATGAATGACATTGCACACAAAGGACAAATGATTATTGGCTAAGCTTCCCTGGTCTCTCTATCTGTCTGCCTGGGATGACATCTCTGCCTGAGACCCGATGCATTGCCAGAGACGGCCTGCACCTGTCAGATGGGATTCTGGATACTGGACTGGGATCTGGATACTGGATATGCCTTTTTGCATATTATAGTGCCTTTTACAAAGGTTCAAAATGACACAGGAACAGGCAAGCAAAACTGAGGATGATGCTACTCAATGCTAGAAGTCTAAATCTCAAATGCACTCACTTTCGAGGCACTCCTTAAAATGAAGATGGAGAACATTGAAGCAGTGAGTGAGACCTGGTTCAAGGCTGAGAGAGCAGACCCCTGCACTACAAGGCTATAACTCATACCCCACTTTTTTTGGTCAACCTGGACCCGGAAACACAAAAGGCGGAGGTGTGTCCATATTCATTAAGGATATCCACACCTCCAGGCTAGTTGCTCAGCATAATGCATCCGAGGTTATCCAAGTGCAACTAACTCTGGGCAAAACTGCAATCTAAATTGTAGCTTGCTACAGATCCCCCACCATGCCCCAGGATTCCCACTCCTCTTTTCTTGATGCACTGGAAAATATTAGGATTCAACCAAACACCCTAATAATGGGCGATTTCAACTACCCCACCATTAACTGGGAAAACTACTCATGTACCATCTCCTTTGCTCAATGCTTTCTGGAATTCATAAACTCCAATGCCCTGGATCAACTTATCCACACCCCCACCAGGGGCAACAATATCCTAGATCTAGTCATTGCCAATATGAATGACCGGTGTTCCACACCTGAAGTCAATGCCTCATTGGTCCGATCCGACCATAAGCTAATTACTCTAGATATCCACATCCTGCCTCCACCCCCCATTAAGGAAACCATGGTAAAAAATGTCTCCAAAGCCAACTTCATACTTCTTAAGACAGAAGTGGTGAACTTCATGACAGCCATGCAGGTGGACAATACAGTTACGACTACTGAATCCTACACATTTGCACCTTATAAGTACTTACATGAGTGCATGGATCGTGCTATCCCAAACAGAACCAAGATGCTATCCTCCAAAAAAAGGAAGCCAATCTGGTGGTCCCCTGCCATAAACAAACTGTACAACAGAAGGAAGAATCTCTTGCAAAAGAAAGTAAAATCCCATGAGTGGAAGAGCTCCCAGGTCAGCCTCAGTAAGAAGCTGTGATCCCTGATAAAATCTTCCAAAGCTAGTTACGAAAACAAAATCGCCACTGATTCTAAAGACAACCACAAAGCATTCTATAGCTTTGTCAAGAATCTCAATGGCACACTCAGATCTGCTCTGAGTTACAGCACAATGGCACTAAATATACAGACCCAACTAATATTGCCAACATCCTGGCAGATAGGTTCAGTGCTAACTTTACCCCCCTCGCACCCCGTAAAGAGCCCATCTCTATACCGGAAGAATGCAACGTTCCTGTAATTACAGCTGCACAGGTAAAAAGCACACTCTCCAAAGCCAAGAACACAGCATCCATGGGACCAGACAACATCCCAGGCTACATTCTACATGAACTACAGAATGAACTGGCACCCCACCTAAGTACCATGTTCATTCATAGCCTCACCTCAGGCTTTGTGCCTGCTGAATGGGGCACAGCAACAGTTATCCCACTCCACAAGGGGGGGGAGCCACCACGGACCCCGGGAACTACCGCCCCATTAGCCTGACGAGCCTGGTCTGCAAGTCCATGGAACATGTCATCATAGGTTCATAGGTTCATAGATTAGTACTAGGCTAACTGCCCTTGCGAGCCATTTTAAGCCTAGCCAATTATCCCTTGTGAGACTCAAACCCTGTACCTTGTGTTTGTAAGGCAAACAGCTTAACCATTAGGCCACCCTCCCAACCCATGAAACTTATAAACAAAGACATTGGTAATCTCCAAACTCTGGATCCCACCCAGTTCGGGTTTTTAAAAGGCAGATCATGTCTCCTAAACCTGATAGACTTCTTTGAAGCAGTCACCAAAGCCGTAGACAAGGGTAAGGTGGTTCACACAGCCTATCTAGATCTTGCCAAGGCTTTCAACACCACCCCCCACTCTGGAATTATAGATAAACTCACTAAACTAGGTATAAATCCCTATGTCACAAGATGGGTTGCCAACTGGCTCACTGACAGAACCCACACAGTGAAAGTAGCAGACTCTAAATCCGACTTCAGACCAGTGACAAGTGGAGTACCACAGGGTTCAGTCCTGGGTCCTCTCCTGTTTGGTATCTACTTCTCTGAAGTACAGGCTAACACAGAAGGACTTTGGCTAATGAAGTTCGCAGATGACTGCAAACTAGGAGCCATAATCGAAACTCCTAATGATGTGGACATCCTACAAAAGGGCCTCACTGAGACAGATGCCTGGTGTCAAAGCCATGGCCTCAAGCTCAATGCCAAAAAGTGCATTGTCATCCCCTTTGGTAAAAACTCTGTACCCATGAACTGCAATATAGGTGGTAGTATACTTAACACCGAAAAGTGTGATAAGAGACCTTGGGACACAGGTGGACAGTAGTCTCTCCTTTGATAATCATATTGCCACAGTAGTCAGGAAATCCTTCTACGTGGCACACCTCATCACAAAAGGTTTCTTATCCAGAAAAAAAGAGGTCATTGTTCCCCTCTACTCATCACTCATTAGACCCATTAAAGAGTACAACGCCCCTTTTGGTATGTACCTCACAAGACATCTACAACAACTGGAAAGGCTGCAGAAATACCTCACAAAGAGGATTACCAGCCTCAAACAGATGCCCTGTGCAGACCATCTCAAAAAACTCCAGCTTTACTCCGTCGCATATCGCCTACTCAGAGGTGATCTCTGCCTAACATACAAAGGTATGTCAAACCCAGAGCTGTTGGACATGCTCCACTTAAAGAAATCCCAATCCCTCCGAGCTACACGCTCTAGGGACCTAAACCTTGTCACCACAATAAACAGAACATGCCGGATGGATAGATTCCTGTCCCAGAGACTTCCCATACTCTGGAATAAACTACCTATCTATATCAAACAAAGCTCCTCATTAGCACTCTTCAAGAAAAATCTTGAAGATTGGATGGGAAATAGGAAATTCACCCCGGGAATCACCTGTGTGGCTCTGCTCAACAGTGGCACAGGGAAATAATTTTCTTGGGTGGCAAAAGCCAGGGTACCTTTTTGGCTGGGCTTGTATAGGCCCCAGGGGCCGATAGCCTAGTACCTACCTATGAACCTATGAACCTATGACAAACTAAGAGGTACACCTGCCTCAATCAATAAAAAAAATTAAAAAAGAATGTATTGCCTTAGCTCATAATAGGTTAATTGGTTTACAAAGCATCCGCTTACTTTTTTCACTTAGTTATTTTTTTTGTTTTTTTTTTTTGTTTATTTATTTATTTTTTAATGGTAAGATGTCTGATGCAAAACTGTTTTCACCCACAAACAGATATATTTTTTAAATCAATTTCCACCAACATAAAAGATATAGATTAAACATGTACATACATTTTATATATATAAATATATATGTATATATATATATATATATATATATATATATATATATATATATATATATATATATAAATTATATATCATTGGCAAGGACTGCAGTACAGCGTAAGAATAATATGCAGTACTGGTATTCCCACAAAAGGGAATGGTAGACAGAAGCATACAGATAGTTGGGCAGCATTTGCTTGTACTTTTTAATCATGTGAATAAATGCTATTAACCTTCTTTCATTACTAACATAGATAGAGTGAGTTTTTGCTTTTACAGCTACAAACAAGTAAAATGGAAATGCTATGATGGTAAAATTTGTATCATTCACTACCATTCTGCAAATGGAAGCCTTCCACTGGCAAAGGATGTAATTCCCTAACTGTGTGCAAAAAAAAGGAACATAAAACCACAATGTTCCATGCAGTCAGTAACAGATGATACATAACCTTACAGCTGATGATATCTTGAACACTCTGCACCAGTATTTGCAAGTTCTGAGAAATATTTTAAAAATATAAAACCAGGGAGAAATAAAAAACAAAGCAAAACAAAAGAAAACCTACCAAGGAGGTTTGAGGGCTGTTCTTCAAATTATATGAAGAAGGAAAGAAAAAGTGAAACAATGTATATAAAGTACATCTTCGTTTGAGAAGGTAGGACCAGAATCCCTATCTACCCACTTTATTCTTTTAAATCTTGAAAGCACTAGCTTACAAAATTTCAGAGCAACAACAGCAGTGCACTAAAAGCTGCCAAATATTGAGATGAGTGTTGGTATAATGGCTAAAGTGTTTACCTTACAAACACAAGGTCCAAAGTTTGATTTTCACATTTGAAAGGGAACGTGACTAAGCTTACAAGGGTAACTAAACAAGTATTTAACTATAAAAAGAAAATGCCATGTCAGATTAGGAATGAATAATATGTATTTTCTGCATGATAGGATGCTTCTCACTGTTTTTTTTAACTTGTAAGATACTCCAGGATAAAGAAAAGAAAAAGTTACATCCAGTCATTTTAGTCCATTGTTATATAAAGGAAGATGTAGGGTTTCTAGTGATTACACACACACACACACACACACACACACACACACACACACACACACACACACACACACACACACACACACGCACACGCACACGCACATGCGCATGCGCACACACACACACACACACACACACACACACACACACACACACACACACACACACACACACACACACACACACACACACACACACACACACACACACACACACATACATTAAAGGACAGTGCAGTGGTGCAGCAGTTGTGTTGCTGTCTCAAATCAAGAGGTTATAGTGTATGATTCTTGGCTGCGGTGCCTTGAGTTTGCATGTCATCCCCTTGTTCATGTGGGTTCCCTCTAGGTGCTCCAGTTTCCTCCCATGTTACAAAGACGTGTCTGGAGCATTTCTCCCTGGGCCTCTGCTGAAAATTGGCTTTGTCAGACTTTCCTGTTAAACAAATATTTGATATATAAACCCTTAGTAATGAGATGTGCCACATAGAAGGACTTTATGACCACAGTGGCAATATGGTGGTCAAAAGAGAGGTTGCTGTCAACCTGTGTTCCCAGATCTCTTATAACGCCTTCTGTGTTCAGTGGACTACCATCGATGTGGTAATTCATGGAAACCGGGTTTTTCCCAAAGGTGATGACACACTTTTTGGCATTGAGCTTAAGGCCATGATTTTGACGCCAGTCGTTGGTGTCAGTGAGGCCTTTCTGTAGGATGTCAACATCACTTGGGGAGTTAATTATGGCTCCCAACTTGCAATCGTCTGCGACCTTTGTCAGTCAGAGTCGCTTCGTGTTGGCCTGGACTTCTGAAAAGTAGATACCAAACAGGAGAGAACCCAGGACTGATCCTGGTGGGACTCCACTCATGACTGGTTGGCAGTCTGACTTGGAGTCAGCTGCTTTCACACTGTGGGTTCTATCTGAGAGCCAGTTTGCAGCCCACCTAGTGATATAGGGGTTGATGCCTAGCTTAGTGAGTTTTGCCATGATTCCTGAGTGGGGAATGCTATCAAAGGCCTTGGCCAGATCAAGGTAGGCTGCATGAACCACCTTGCCTTCATCCACAGCTCCAGGCTGCATTTTACATGAACTTCAGAATGAACTGGCTCCCCACTTAAGCACCATGTTCGATAATAGCCTCGCATCAGGCTTTGTGCCCACTGAATGGCGCACAGCAACAGTTATCCCACTCCACAAAGGGGGAGCCACCACTGATCCCAGGAACTATAGACCTATTAGCCTGATGAGCCTGGTCTGCAAAGCCATGGAACGTATCATCATGGAACTCATAAACAAAGACACTGGTAACCTCCAAACTCTGGATCCCACCCAGTTCGGGTTTGTAAAAGGCAGATCATGCCTCCTGAACCTGATCGACTTCTTTGAGGCAGTCACCAAAGCCGTAGATGAGGGTAAGGTGGTTCACACAGCCTATCTTGACCTCGCTAGGGCTTTCAACACCATCCCCCATTCTGGAATTATAGCTAAACTCAATAAACTAGGAATAAATCCCTATATCACGAGATGGGTTGCCAACTGGCTCACTGACAGAACCCACACTGTAAAAGTTGCAGACTCCAAATCTGACCTCAAACCAGTGACAAGTAGAGTACCACAGGGTTCCATCCTGGGACCGCTCCTGTTTGGTATCTACTTCTCTGAAGTACAGGCTAACACAGAAGGCCTCTGGCTAATGAAGTTCGCAGATGACTGCAAACTAGGAGCCATAGTCAAGTCCCCAAATGATGTGGACATCCTACAGAAGGGCCTCTCTGAGACAGATGCCTGGTGTCAGAGCCATGGCCTCAAGCTCAATGCCAAAAAGTGCAGTGTCATCCCCTTTGGCAAAAACTCTGTACCCATGAACTACCACATAGACAGCAATCTACTTAACACAGAATGTGTGATAAGAGACCTTGGGACCCAGGTGGACAGTAGTCTCTCCTTTGATAGTCACATCGCCACAGTAGTCAGGAAGTCCTTCTACTTGGCACACCTCATCATAAAAGGGTTCTCATCCAGGAAAAAAGAGGTCATCGTTCCCCTCTACTCGACACTCATTAGACCCACCATAGAGTACAACGCCCCTTTTGGAAAGTACCTCAGAAGACATCTGCAGCAGCTGGAAAGGCCACAGAAGTACCTCATAAAGAGGATTACTGGACTCAACCAAATGCCCTACACTGACCGCCTCAAAAAACTCCAGCTTTACTCTGTAGCATATCGCCTACTCAGAGGTGATCTCTGCCTAACATATAAAGCTATGTCAAACCCAGAGCTGTTGGATATGCTACACCTAAAGAAATCCCAATAACTCCGAGCTACATGCTCTAGGGACCTAAACCTTGTCACCACAATAAACAGGACATGCTGGAGGGATAGATTCCTGTCCCAGAGACTTCCCATACTCTGGAACAGGCTACCCATCTATGTCAAGCAAAGTTCTTCATTAGCACTCTTCAAGAAAAATCTTGATGAGTGGATGGGAAATAGGAAATACACCCCGGGGATCACTTCTGTGTCTCTGCTCAACAGTGGCACAGGAAAATAACTTTCTTGGGTGGCGTAAGCCAGGGAACCTTGTTGGCTAGGCTTACGTAGGCCCTTGGGCCAATAGCCTAGTACCTACCTATGAACCTATGAACCTATGGTGACTAGCTCAAAGAAGTCGACCAAGTTGAGCAGGCATGATCTACCCTTCACAAAACCAAACTGTGTGGGATCCAGAGTTTGGAGATTCCCTATATCCTTGTTTATTAGGTCCATGATGATGCGTTCCATAGCTTTGCATATCATACTTTTCAGGCTAATGGGGTGATAGTTCCCAGTGTCTTTAGTCGCTCCTCCTTTGTGGAGAGGTATGACTCTACAGTGCGCCATTTGGTAGGGACAAAGCCTGAGGTGAGGCTGTCATTGAACAGCGCACACAGGTGAGGTGCCAGTTCACACTGTAGTTTATGTAGAACACAGCCAGGGATATTGTCAAGTCTCATAGATGCTGCATTCTTGGCCTTGGACAGTGATGTTTTAACCTGTGCAGTAGTAATACTGAGTGCCTGGCAATCTACTGGTATTGTGATTGGTCCTTTGGGGGGAGGGGTAAAGTTGGCACTGAATCTGTAGGCCAGTATATTGGCAATATCTGTTGGCTCAGTATAGGAGGTACCATTGTGCAGTAGCTCAGGGCAAATCTGGGTATTGCCGTGGAGATTCTTTACATAACTATAGAAGGCCTTGTGTTTGTTTTTACTATCTGCTGCAATTCTGTTTTCATAGCTAGCTTTAGAGGATTTGATGAGAGATCTCAACTTTTGTTGAGGCTGATAAAGGAGTTTTTCCAGTCTTGGGACTTTACCTTATTCTGCATCAGTTTTCTCCTTCTGTTGTAGAGTTTGTTTATGGCAGTGGACACCAGATTGGCTTCCTTTTTTTGGAGGAGAGCGTCTTGGTTCTATTGAGTATGGTGAGATCCATGCATTTGTGTGCATATTCGTACAGTGCATTGGTGTATGACTCGGTGGTCATGCAACTATTCTCCATTTGCATAGATGCCCTGAAGTTAGCCACCTCTGTTTTTAGGAGCCCAAAGTTAGCTTTGGATAAGTTTTTTATGGTGGTTACCTTTGCTGGGTGGGGGGGGATTTCCAAGGCGATTAGTTTGTGGTCGGATCTAACCAGAGAGGAGTTGACTATTCAGGAAAAAAACAGCAACAAACCGACTAATGCTCCACAAAAAGAATAAATCTCCGAACTTGCAAGCAAGTAATGTAAACTTTTTATTCCATAAAGCGCTTTTCGTCTGGCTGGATAGCTAGACTTATTCAGATACAATTAAATATTCAAAACACAGTATATAACTTGAACATCAGCCAGCTGATCCACCCTACTAGTTAGAACAGCTGATCAGCACCAACCAATGCATATACAGACCCTCACAGCCTAAGCCAAAATGCCTTAAACACACATACCATGAATTATATCTACTTCTAGTTAAGTTCATTAAAACCTACTAACATATTTATTAATTTAAGTCATAATTTATATATCTATAAATATTCTAAAAACATAGTAAAAACTTATAAAATACTTGATATACTATACGAAAAGTATAAAAGTCAGAAACCATACCTATAAATGAGTTTCTGACTTTAATTATGTACATAATCAGAAACCATATAATTTAAACAAACTATTCCAAAGACACAGCAGTCACTGGAAGACAAGTCTGGCCCTTCAGCACATCCTATTCAAGTCACAGGCCATATTTGGGTCCCTGGAATGGGCGGCTCAAGTCCCATTTGATTTACAGATGTGCAGCAAATTCATTAGGTTTGGGTCGGAGATTGCTCTGTAAGCCAGGCATAAGTCTCCCCTAAGAAGTCTATACTATACTGAGTAAAGTGACAGGAACTTTAGTCAGTCTGTGTAAGGCACATGATGGAGTCCTTTGATGTTATTTGTTAGAAATCTCTGAGGTCTCTCCAATTATTGCAGGTGCTTTGTACAGAACATGCCAAAAGAGGTGTTATACTCAGTTATGGGCCTGATTAGTGATGAGTATAGAAGGGTTATATCCTCCTTTGCCCTAGAAGTGATGCCTTTGCTAATCAAGTGTGCTACATATAAAGTCTTCCTTACTACAACAAACACATGGTGGTCAAAGTTAAGGTCCCAGTGTACTTGGGATCCCACATCCCTTACTACTTTGTAGGTACATAGTGTATTGTTGTTAATTTGACAGTGTCAAGGGACATTGTTTTTACCAAAGGGAATTATAATGCATTTCTTTGCATTTAGTTTAAGACCATGACTAAGACACCAGTTGCTGGTCTGTGTAAGACCCTCCTGAAATATACTGAAATCATTTGGGGATTCAATAATTGCACACAGTTTGCAGTCAAACTTGGTCAGCCACAGCTCCTTAGTTTTGGCCTGAACATCTGAGTATACGAAACAGTATCATGCCCAGCACTGACCCCTGTGGCACCCCGCTGGTGACAGGCCTGCTAGTTCATGTTGAGTCACCCACTTTGACAGTGCGTGACTGGTTTATGAGCCACTTGGCAACCCATCTTACAACAAAGATTCGGTTTGCTAAGTTTATCGGTAATGCATGAATGTGGGGTTGTGTCAAAGCCCTTGGCCAAGTTGAAGTATGCTGTGTGCACAGATTTGCCTTTGTCAATAGCCATGGTCACATTTTTGAAGAAATCCACCAGGTTTATCAGGCAGGATCTGCCCACGATGAAGCCAAATTGCATCGGATTCAGGGTTTGGAGTTCGCCTATGTCTTTATTTATGAGGTCCATGATGATACTTTCCATGGCCTTACAGATGACGCTGGGCAGATTTATGAGTCTATAATTCTCCTGGTCTGCTGCTAAGCCACCTTTTTGGTGGGGAATAACTGTTGCTGTTCTCCATTCCACAGGAACAAAGCCTGTGGTTAGGCTGTGTTTGAATAGGGTATTTAATGGTGATGCTAGCTCATGTTTTAGTTTGTTTAGAAGACAGCCTGGGATGCCGTCTGGTCCCAAAAATGCTGTGTTGTTTTGCCTTAGACAAGGCTTTAATGACCTGCTGTTTGGATATGTAGGGTGGGGGTAAGTTGGGGGGGAAGGTTTTTGATAAGTTTGAAGGGGATAATGGAGTGAAATTTTTGCCATATCTGTCCACCAGCAGGTTAGCTATCTCTCCAGGATCAGAGTGTGTGTGTGATACCATTTGTCACTAGTTTGGTACATTCTTGGTTCCTACCTTTTAGGCTGTATATGTAGCTGTAAAATGCCTTGTGGTTATCCTTGGCTGTGACTGCTGAGTTTTTTAAGGTTACCCTTAGAGGATTTGACATGTTGTCTTATCTGCCTGTTGAAGCCGAGGAGGGTGCTTTTCCATTGTTGGGTCCTCGCCTTAGTTTTCTTAAACAGCAACTTTTTACATTTGTTGTAAAGTTTATTGATGCTGGATGTCCACCAGGGTGACATCTTTTCACTTGGGCCTCTAGCTTTAATTTTCTCTGGAACAGCCAAGCCTATACACTTACACAAGTGATTGTACAGGGCTTTAGTGTAAGCTTTGGTGTGGCTGACACTTCCAGCTGGGGTTGGGGCTTGGAATGCATTTATACCTTCCCCTAGGAAGATATAGTTTGCCTTGGTGAAGCTTTTTAGTCTGACATTGCTCTTTGTGAGTTCTGGTGTTAGTGCCAGTTCAAAGGTGATTGATTTGTGGTCAGATTTAACTAATGAGGTTCAATGACAGTTGCAATGGTGCATCTGTTGTATTATACATTATTGACATATCCTTAAGCAGGATGAAGTGGCACAAAATGCTTGTCATCAAATATAGTAACACTAATTTTAATTGGAAATCATTAAGTTGTGACATATTCCACTGCCTGATAAGCAATGTTAGATGGGGTATGTGCACACACAGAAGTGATGTGCCTGTGGGCAGTACTACACCAAAAGGCATAGCCTGCTGCTGTGTATCCTATGGGGGGCCTAAATATAAGCAGCTAAGGTAATTTTAGGAATGTATTGTGGACATCTTCCCCTACCTTAATCCTAGCAAAGAAAGAAGTTGGTGCCCTGGTTTATCATGCCCAACCCCATCAAAAATTGACTGCAGCACTAAGTTACTAAGGAATAACAAAGAAGTGCTAACAAGCACCTGAGGCTGAATGGCATAGCTAGGAGGAGGGGAGGAGAGTGCCTGGCCTAGACACAAGATGCTAGGGTGCACAATCAGCAGGTACAGAAGGGGGTCATAATACAGCACCAGCTCTACGCATTGAATATCATGGCTTAAGAGCTGAGCTAAAGTACTTTGTGAGTGCTGATGAGTATTTTCTTTTATTCTGTTTGCACTCTTTGGGGTGCCAGACCATGGAACTGCACAAGTTCTGCTGACAAATGCATATTTGCTGAACAAACAACATTTTTATTTTCAGCATATTTGATTTTTTACTACCCCCTGATAGTTGAATGCTACAGATTACATAGCATACACTTGCCAGCATCCTAATTACAGTGCTTTAATTTCATATCTGAAATACACTGGTATGTAACTAACTCTTTGCCTCACAAACAATAAATAAATAAAGGAGAAGATTTGCTCTTGCTGTCCTTCATTATTTGAATGTCCACTGAAAAGCCTTTAACTAATGCAAGCGGGTGACCTATAACTTGTAAAAAGTCTTCAGAGGCATCATAGAACATATCTGTACCAAACTTATAATAAATATGGCTACTGTTGTGACCTCCTTATTCTCCATGTGGAAACTGACTGCTACCTGTTCATTTGCCCACTGTGACCACACTCTGTAGTTTCTGATGACTACTGTTTGCAGGATAGGTCTTTAACTATATATCTGTGGTGGGAGGGATGCACTCAAATCATACATGACATTAGAAAGGTGAAGTGACTTGCGCAGAAACACAAGAATGTGAATCTTATAGCCTGGAATACAGGAAGTAGCTCATTCCCTTAATCAACCTGCTAATATTTCCTTCTGGAAACCCCTAGAAGATGATACGTATTACTTTAGGCACTTCTAGAGAGGTGACATGCCCCACTGTAAACCTAGCACCTGGATGTAATCAGATGAAGATTATTCTGTAATTGGCCATGTTTATGAATGTTAGAAGACTGTGTATGTCAGGTTGCTGTAACCCTTTTTGAAGCCATGACGTTTTACAGCTAATACTGAACACAAACCATGTAAACCAGAAATGTGGAGTCACAGCAGACTGTACACACAGTTGTAATACTGCAGCTGAAATATGTGTATGTCAAACACGCTATCCGCTGTGAATTCAGTTTTGAGGGCAGAGTACCAAACAATTGTTTAAGACAGAGTAACATCTGCTATTTAGCTACATGGACTATTATTATAAGTAGAGACCACCATACAATTTATTTCATGCATTTCTGTAATTCAAGCATACTTCCCTCTGGTCCGGGGTTCTTTCTTATTGTTGTGACATCCTCTAAGCACCTTACTTGCCTTAATGTTATTTGTTTAGAATATACATCGGTTAAGCAGTCCATCCAAAGTGGTAATGAAAATCATTGATGTAAAATATTTACTGTTAGCATTACTTAATGAGGACAGTTACTGAAACTGTGAAGATGCTGATGAGAATCAAAGAGTAAAGATGGACAGACGGGATGGCCACTTGCAAGGAAGTGGCCAATGAGAAGCCTCTGACTAGTGGGATCCCACAGAACATGGTGCTTGGAGTTCTTCTCTTCACCACACCTAGGTCTAACAACTCACTAGGGGCCGAGTAATATCAACCTAGTCATTAATGACATCATGATTATACCGAGTGGTGCTGGTGGGGGTGGCCATCATTAATGACATCAGGATTGGACCAAGTGGTTAATGCTGGTGGGGGTGCCCACTACCATATGCAAGGAAGGTTTGCAGTTTGGGAAGACAGCTGGCAACTTAGGTTCTGTGCACAAAAATGCAGGGGTATCTACTTTGGTGAAGGGATTCCATAAACAAAACATGAGTTAGGAATAGGCTGTATTGAGTCATCTGACATTTTATGAAAACAGTCAAATAATCCTAGCTCATAACCCATTGAAGTTCATTCTCCTTCTGGCTTTTCCCAGTTAGGGGTCATCACAGTGGATCACCTGTCTGCTCATGATTGGCAGTGGAGTTTTACAGTGTCGAGTTGCCAGCCCAGCACCCAACCTTCCACAGAAGGCACACACACATGCACGCACTCATGCCTAGGGCCAGTTTAGAGTGTCCATTCCACCTACAACATGTCTTTGGGATGTGGGAGGAAACCAGACTACCCAGAGGAAACCCACATGACCACAGGGAAGCCATGCAGACTCTGCACAGAAGGCACCCCATCTGAGAATCAAACTGGAGAACCTCTTGCTGTGAGATGGCAATGCTAATCGCTGCACCACTGTGGCTGCCTATAGCCCATTGAAGTTCATTAAACCCCATTATTTCATTTTGGATGTATTTTTAAAAGTTTCTCTCATTCCCTGTCCTGTCATGATGGCTGAGCCAATCTATCTGACTGTCATAAATAGATTTGTCTCTGATAAAATGTACTTTGTACACTGTAAACTAAGATGTATAATTTGCTGAATGGCTGTCAAAGGTAGTGTTTTCTTTACTGAAATGCACTTCTATCATTGCTAGTACTGTAAATGTGCTTCTGTATATTACGTTTTACTATTAGTAAATGTATTTTTTGTTTATCGTATGTAGTGAAGTTGTAAATGTAAATGTCATTCACTGAAGCTTTTCTCACTGACTTCCATTGAAAATGGGTCTTGCCCAGTCTGACTTTCCCAGTAAAAAGACAAATAAATAAATAAACAAACTGCATGTCCTACAGTCAGGCTACGGAAGTGGCTTTGGCTCTAAAGCCAAACTTCATTTAAGGATTTAATGTATTTATCAGCTGGAACACTGTTAGTCTCCAAGATAGTCCTGTCAGCCCTTAATTCCTATCTGATTAGCTACCTCTGCAGTTCACAGTGTGCCTTTAAATGTCTCTGCAGCTTTACGTAGTCGTATCAGTTTATAAAAGTTTCTTAGTCTGACTGATAAGTATGTGAAGTTTATGTTGCCAGTATCCATGAGTGAGGAAAAGTAGCCGACGAATTTATACTTTGGAGGCACACAGTCAAGGAATCTTGGTTTAAAGGTCTTGTTGTTCACTGTGGTTTGGAGCAGTAATCTGGATGTCCATCTTTAATCTTTAACACTGATGAATCCCTTCTCAGAGTCTGTTTTGGTATTTTTAAGTAGTCAGGCTTCCAATATCCAAGTACTGCAGAAATCTTCAGCTACTTCTTCATTTACCCAGTCCACATGGGTAGTCTTGTGAAAAAGAAAGCCATTTACCCAGTCCACGTGGGTAGTCCTGTGAAAAAGAAAGCCATTTACCCAGTCCACGTGGGTAGTCCTGTGAAAAAGAAAGCCATTTACCCAGTCCATGTGGGTAGTCCTGTGAAAAAGAAAGCCACATGCTGCCAGCCTTGGCTAGGCTGAGCACAGCAACATGAAGGTAAGCCCCATGCAATGCTGGGGGTAAACACTGATTATTTGCAGCTACCTTTTTCATCAACTAGAGAAAAAACTAAGTTTAAGCTAAATAACAACTAAGCCATTTGATGTAAGCCTGCTTATGAAATAGACAATCTAGTTTCTTTGAAATAAAAGACAGTAAAAGTAAAAACTGTCCTTTTCTTAACCAGGTACTGTGGAAAGATCTTCCCCCGATCGGCAAATTTGACTCGACACCTCCGGACACACACAGGGGAGCAGCCGTACAGGTAAGGCCTGTACAAAGACTGCAGTTTCCTGTATGTGAAGTAACATATTTTAAGTAACAAACTGAATATTTTGGCACCATAAACACATGAATATTTCAACTTTCTTTGTAAAGTGCAGAACGCTCTTCAGCTACAAATGAGGAATATCTTGTGTATATTGAAACATCATGCTTACGTCTGTCAGTAATTACAATGGTTAAATGTGTAAGAGGTCACAGTGACCTGGAAAAGGGCTTAATCTGAACTACTAGGGAAAACTCACTTGCCAAAGCCTGCCAGTCAGAAACTGAGATTAAGGTACAAAATGATGTTGAATTCATACCAAATCCAGGAAAACAAATTCATGATAGGAAGGATGCTGACTGACACAGGTAAATAGGTGATTTTAGGGTTAATATATCTGTGACTTCTGAACATCCCTTGTCAAGTATGAACGTTATAAGGTCACCATATCTGAGGACTTTTTATTGGCAGTATGTCATGTGACAAGGCAGAGGGTACAAAAGTACATTTTAAGACTGAAAAAGAAAATTCTGTGGCAAGGAATAGGAGATGAAAAGCAGTGTTCTCCTCACTGTCATGACTAATAGGCTGACTATACCCAGAGAACTGTTTTAGATTATTGAACCACCTTGAAAGAATTCCAAGTAGATAAAGCCCAGAACTGAGTAACTGTTAATTACTGAGTTTACTCAAGAAAGTCCATGACGGTAGCTTCTATGATCACAGTATGTATACATTAGGAGAGAGAGGAGAAAGGGGCAGAATATGGTAAAATACGAGCAAATGTTTCATGTGGTGTACAAAATATAAACAAACTATAGACTTAATAATATGCATGGTATAACTGGGCATCTCTTAATGCTGCAGTATCTCAGTCATAAGTAATTACTTACCTTAAAAGAATACTGAATGTCTAAAGAGAATGCTGAGATGCTGAAATTATGATGAGAACAGACATGCATAAGCTTGCAATGTGACTTTTTTTTTTTTTGTGGTCACAGGGCACTTTGAATTGTGACAGAGACAAGAAAAGGTCACCAAAAAACTAGTAGCGAACCTCATTGGGTGCTACTGGGAAACTAATTAATCTTTGCATTTAATGTCAATGTTTTTATTTTAGAAACAAAACAAAAAAACACCATGGAAGGGCTACCCTCTTGGATTAGTAATAGCTTTGTTCTGCTGTTTGGTTGCAGTCTTCTTCCAGTAGCTTCCAGCATTTATGGAACATTTCAACTGCAACATTTAAGTGTTTCATATTAATTGATGTATGGGTGATATGTATGCACTTACACACAAACTCACACATGTACTCATGCTTGCATATGTTTATGTCTATTTACTTATTTTGAAATAAGAAAAAATACTTAAATAATTTTTGAGGTCCCCATCCCACATGATCATCAAGACTCCCATCTCAGATTCCTGATTAAACCATTTATTTTTATTTATCATATTATTACATTTATCCACCCCACTAACTACCTTGATTATAGCATGCTCGGATGCTCATAAGCCTAGTACTTATTATACAGCAGGAACTTCTTACTGTAACATTTGTTAATGTCTGTTATGTACTTTGCAGATAAAGATTTTAGTTATCTACTGATGTACTATGTTCTTCATCTCTAAATATGTTTGTAATTAATTGCTGTGTTAATCAAATTGTTAATCGCTACGTAATCCAATGTAACTACTGTCTGTTTATTTTAACTGTGGAGCTTTTCTCCCCAGGCCTCCGTTGAAAATGGACCTACGTCCAGTAGGACACTCCCAGTCAACAAATGTAAATAAAATAAAATAAATAAAATACAATAAAATAAAATAAATTTATCCCTATTTCATTCACCTTAAAGATGAACAGCCCAACACTGAGAATGGTGTCATCATCCACTGTGGCTGTAAGAATCATTTATTGTGCCCCTATACCCATGCCATAGCATGACTGTGACTTCCCCAATGCTTGCAGCAGGCATATTTGTGCTGCCTCACATGCGACCTCCAATCTGTGTTGCTGTGTGTTATAGATAGGCAGCCACAAATGTTGGAGTCCTCCTCAAAGATCGACTGCAGCCCTCCTATATAAGCCAGGCAAATCATCATGTGCTGCAAAATTCCCACCCATCCTGCATCAGCACCTTGGAGCACCCTATCCAACAATCAAACACAGGTCATCTGTAGGAAGAGTCAGGGATTTATCCATCTCAGCCAGCTCTTGCCATATTATTATCAGGAGTTAAGTCACCTGATAATACATGAAATCATTTTATGATCAGAGTTTTAATCCACTTTCTTTCAAAGAGAAAAACTGCTTGCAAAGAGAAAATCCTGAACTTAATTACCTTTTTGCATTACCTTTTTGTGTGTGTCTGTGAGAATTCACCTGCTTAGGTAATGTAAAGGCATAACCACAGCCGGCACTACTTAGGGAAACCACTGGTCTTATGTTGTATCAGACTGTAAAGGTATTGTATTAAAATCCTTTAATGCACACTGTGTTGCTTACACTGCTTCAGAAGTATTTATGCTTCCAATAAGGCCTACCTGCTTCCAGAAGAAAAAAATCTACACCATGTTTCAAGTTTTATATGTTATGCCTTTCAGCTTTTCCTGGTTAGGGGTCACCACAGCGGAACTCCAGTCCGCTAATGATTGGCAGTAGATTTTTATGTGCCGAGTTGCCGGCCCTGACGCACAAACTTCAACGAAGGTACCCCCATTCACGCATGTCTCCACACAGAAGATGCTCTAGCTGAGAATCGAATGGGACAATGTCTTACTGTGAGGTGACAATGCTACCGCAGCACCACCACTGCATGTTTCAAGTTTTATATACTGTCTGTTATTTACTTGTGACCGCAATGCCTGCTCAGCATGGGCACTGCTGACTGCACTGAGTATAGCAAGTTGCTTGTCATAAACAGCATCAGTGAACAAACAAGCATGCATCATAAACAAATGAAGTTGTTTATCCCCTTTTTGTTGATCATTGCAAATGTCATTTTAGCACCCATATTCTGCTTTTTGTCTATTCTTCTTGAACGCACATGGATGTGTACGTCCACAGAGTTATGCAAACAGTTTGAAGGAGCAGAACTCTGGGTAAAAGATATTGTTCGGCTGTGTTTGAGCCAGCTTTACAGTGATTCAGTCCATTCAGGTGAAAAAAGGAGTAAAAGATGTCCACCCCCCCCCCCCGCCACACACACACACACACACACACACACACACACACACACGCAAAAAGGTAATTAAGTTCAGCATCTCTAGCTGGTGATTAAGATCTGTGTGTGTGTGTGTGTGTGTGTGTGTGTGTGTGTGTGTGTGTGTGTGTGTGTGTGTGTGTGTGTGTGTGTGTGCGTGTATATATATCTGTGTGTGTGTGTGTGTGTGTGTGTGTGTGTGTGTGTGTGTGTGTGTGTGTGTGTGTGCGTGTGTGTGTGTGTGAGAGATCTAATTTTTTTAAAAGGGGTGGCATATAGTAATAACGTGAACAAAAATAATGTATATTATTAATATGCTATATTATTCGTGAGCGAGTAGTAGCTCTCTTCCCTGTTTTAGAATGCAGGCCATGTTTTTTGACAGGCTTTTGCTTGTTCCATATTAAGCATAGCTAGCTGGTAAGAAAGCTTGAGAAAGGGAAGTTTATACGAAATTATATCTCAGAATGAGAACTACATTGTCTGAGAGAATTAATTTGCTTCACAGTTACTGCTTCACAAAGGTTAGAAAAATAAGATGTATTTGGTCTGGTCTTCTCCCAGAACACTAGCCATATGTGTGTGTGTTTTATGTGGTAAATGACTGACTTCTGGACAATGTAGCTCTGTACCAAGGCCCTAGAGAGTTATCTCTTTGTTTATAGAACTGGTCAATTATCACTGATTATTTCTCACAGAGTGACAGTTTCCAACTTTAGTAACATTAATTGTCCAGAACTTCACTCTGAAAGCACTGCCTTCATATGTGAATGCCTGTAGTATTTGTACAGTATGCAAAGTTCAACAAGTCAACGCCAGCTTGCCAGCTCACAGCCTTAGGTCTCTCTTCTTAAATAGCTTCTGCCTGCACTCTAGCCCCATGCAGCCAAATGCCTGTCTTCACCAAATTGTGCATTCTTCAGGGATAGTATTTATGCCAGAATGACACAGTGTGAGTATTTATTTTACTACTACATTATCTGTAGGATGCAGCAAAAAATGTCAAGACTCATAAAAAGCTGCCTTATGTCTACCCCTCCCCAAAGGCATAAATGCATCTTAAATATTTATCTTTCTCTTTGGTTTTATTTTCACACATTAACTGAGTGTGGGAGCTAGTTAAATGACTTATTTCAACTACAAGTGGGCCAAAGACAGTAAATCCAAAATATTTATAGTATATACAAATAGAATACTTTGTGGTAGAGAAGGGCTTTCAGAACAATGCATATGGGCCTAAGTGTTAATCTATTGCCCCCAATACTACACTTAGGTTTCATATCCTTCCATCTTCAGAGAGGGTCTACTTTAGTTCAGCGAACTATCAGATGATCGAACGCTGTTAGTTCGAACACAAAGTGTCAAACCGGCAAAATAGCGAATGGCCGAAACAGCAAATTTTTTCCCAGGGAAAGAAATTGCTGGGCCGGCCGTCCGGGTTGTGCCGTTCCCTCCACTGTAGTGCGATCTCGGAGTTGGTATATTTAAGTAGGGGGGGGGCAGAGTCCCCCACATGGGGGTGTGTGGGGGTGCAAAGCCCCCCTCTTCATTTAGTGTGTAGGGGCTTTTTTGTTTTTTTTTTTTGTTTTGTTTTTTTTTGGAACAGCGATTTTCTTTCCTTGGGGAAAAAAAAATCGCTGTTCTGGTTGTTCGCTGTTTTGAGTATTCGAGATTTAGGGGTTGATATAACAACGTTCGATCATCTGATTGTTTGTTGTTGTAATATAGACCCTTCAGAGAAACTATATCCTGACATTCTGCAGTACTCCATTAACCATTGGTTGAAGCATGCATCCCACATTGCCATGTTTTTCCTGCAGTATATTCAAGTATCACTTCTGCTGATGTATGTCCCTGATGCTGTAACTATTTCTCAACCTCTGAGATAATGTTTGAGCCTATATTTCTGATGGATGCTGCTGCATATATCGAGTGTGTTAGGTCGACAACTGTCTAGTCAACCACATGTGTTCAACTAGTCAGTTAATCGACAGGTATGTGAGGTTGCAAAAATTCAGGTATTGGGAAATTTGCCCTTATCCTATGTTTGTACAATCTCGGAGTTAGCAATATAATTAGCAGGGTGTGTGGGGGAACAGGTCCCCACACATGCGGGTGCAGGTGAGAATTGCCCTCTAAAAAATTATGTTTTTGATTGTACTTTTTGAAATAAGATTTTGCCTGCAGCAAGACTGTTTGTCAGTGACTGAGTAATGCTGTCGGCTATGGTGGTTTTGATCTTTTGAGTCTGTATTATTGCAGTTGGAATTGGATGTTTTAGATTAAATGTGGTACACCTATTTCTAATGATCTCTGAATCCAAGCTTTAGCTACAATCGTTGACACAGACATATCTTAATTTCTGTCTACACTGCATGAAGGAAGGTTTAACTGTTCATGCAGAGATGACCTGTAGCCATCTATGTCTTTCAATAGTCATTTTCAATCATCTAATGTCTTCCTTGATGATGGACACTGCAGTCATGCTTTCTATTGTCTGTGTTTCAGCACCCCAATCTCCTCACACCTCCAGAGTTTATAGCATTTTTGTGTCAGCCACAGCTGGCTATCTCTTCAGTCAGCAATATTTTCTCTACATTTCTCAGTATCTCGTATCTAATTACATCTTTCACTTGTCCAAGTTAAGTTAAGTTAGAATCCCTCAATTTTCAGAGGACTAGACAGATCCTTACCTTCAGTTTCCACTGCATTGCTAACTTCCTTGTACTGATGATGTAGGTAACCACTATCAGAAGTACTTTGTATAAACTTTGCTTCAGATTATCTGGCAGCTAACATCTGCCTGACTCAGGTGTTTGAGTCTGAACATCGCACATCTCTTCAAGGATCTTCCTCTGCTGTTAGTTGGTTTCCTCCTATCTTCACCTCTTCTTACTCCTCTTTTCCAGCCGTCTTCCTGTCCATGTAGCAAAAATGAGCTTGTTACTATCCAGCTAGTGGTCGTGGTCTAAGTTTGTACGATGATGATAACAAAGGATCCCTATAGAAATGTCAGCACTCAAAATGCTGAGAATGAACAAGGCAAAAAAAAAACATAAAACACAGGAGAGGAGCGAATCTTGAAAATCGCTCTTCTCCTTTAAATTTATTTTTTCAGGTGAGCAAGCCCCCTACACCCCCTAAACATATACATATATATATATATATATATATATATATATATATATATATATCAACTCTGAGATCGCTATACCTAAGAGATTTTGGAATATTCTTAGAAATGTCATCTCAAACTTAGTAAGTCTGTTTTTTCAGCCATTCACTCTCCATGTTTCGGGACTTATAGGTTCATAGGTAAGTACTAGGCTAGTTGCCCGTGTGGGCCATTTTAAACCTATCCAAATTCCTTTGGTGACAATTAAACCCTGCACCTCTTGCTGTGAGATAAGCACATTATCCATTGTTCCAACCCCCCCTTGCTCTAGCAGATCCCAACATTTCAAATGGTTACTTAATGTAGTGCATGGAGCACTATGGCTAGACTATGAAATAGGCGAACAAGGTAAATTTGTTAAGCCTGTCCCTACAGTGAGACCTGGTCTTACCAGAGCTTAGTGGTGCTGAAATGAAAGCTTGTTGAGGACACCAATGTACTGTTAAGATCAAGAGTAGCAATAGGGACTCAGAGGTGACTGCAGGCTGGTGAAGAACAGCGTGAAAAAGTAAAAATAGCTTTTAAAATCTGTTAGAACTTCACTTTGCCACACCTATAAACACAAATGTATAGCATAATTAAGTGTCTCAGAGATTTTGCAGCTGTTAGTTGTAAAGAAGAGCACTTTGTTTTTGCCTGCTGTGTGTTCATCACTGCTGAAGTGTTTTACTGGCTATGAAATCCCATAAACATGTTGCACTTGGCACGTTTTGCCCCATAACTGTTCGTACATTGACTAGGTAATGCTCCATGCAATACAAAGAATTACGGCTGCGTGTCTGATCATAGCCCATTGTTATGTGTTCTCAACATGGATGCCAAGATCCCTCTCTCAAGCTTCACTTTCTAGACGAATTTCACATCATGCATATATCCAGTGCATAATAATAACCTGGTTATGATTGGACACCTGATCGTAATCCTCTCTGTTTACCGTTAAGTGTTTTAAATTGTCTTTGACTATAAATTGCCAGTGCAATAGCTATCAACCTTGCCAAAGCAATACATTTTGTTAAAAGTATGTATAACTATGATCCTATTTTAAATTTTGGAAGGTTAGGCATTCATTTTTTTTCCACCAAGGTAAAGCCAGCATGTTCTTTCCTAGGGTTTAGTGAAGCTGTCATCCCAGCAGTCAAATTAAGCTGCACCTCACCATCTCAGCTCTTTGTTTCTTCATTTCCTATGACACATTTCATTCTGTCCAGCCCTGCCTATCACGTTGTACATCATTCTGTTTAGTCTCTATAAAACCATTCTAAGTATTGATAGGCTACATTAAAGTTCAGAAAGGACACCTCTCCCTGCAAGAAAAGGGGTGCTGCTGCTGTTGCTGAATACATTTCTAGCGAGCTCTTGTTTTCTAATGTTTATGTAATAAATCCCAATATTTCCAAAGAAGAATACAAAGTTAAGATGTCAGTTCTAATCATTATTTTTTTCAATATGGGCTCAAACCTTGGCTGTGTTATTCTGATTTACTTTATGTGGAGTGGAAGACGGTTCCATAGGAGTAGAATTCTCTGTGATACATATCGATCCCTCCATCATGTTCTATTTATGTTGCAGAAGAGATTGAGATCCCTTGAGTGGGTATTTATGCCAGCAATGAACATGCAAATGTGAGATAGGTCTGACAGGATAGGTTTGTTGAGGCTCTGGTTGCCTCTGAGTTGCATATATGATACTGAGAAGAAGAACAAGGTTTTGAGGAAGTCTATATTGTTTTTATGATTTAAGTCCTTGATTTTCTAAGTGAGGAAGCGCTGTGGTCATTCCTCGAAGACAATGCAGAGTATACGTAGACACATTTCCCAATTATTCATTATCCATAGATTCTTTGCCAGTGATAAGGACTACATGGCTCTGCAGAATTTAAGCCTTTTTAAGGCATGCCACTACAGCAACTGAATCAGGATTAGGAGTCAGTAACAAGCAGTTCCAATGCTTGGTGTTGCTGGAGGATCCTGTCAGGATTTCTTTGTACAAGTGCCACAGGTCATGGTTTTTCTATGTCATCTTTGTGTTTTTTTAAGCATTTTTACCTATGGTAGGACAATCCATGAAGATGGATAGGAAATCCTAAAAATCCTGTTGTAATTCCTTCTGCATAGAAAACACTGAGTATGAGGCTCATTCCCCATTCTGCCTCATCTTCTTCATCTTTAATATCCCCTAAACCTGGAGACATCGGGGAAGACTGAAGGTAAACTGTGCCCCATTGACATTATGTGTGGGCAACTTGATGTGTGGACGAATGTGTTTCTTTTTGCACATGTGCTTTCTGACTGCCTTCAGAGGTGACCAGTCTGGGGGAGAAGAAGCATAATCATGTCAAAATGTCGATGAGAAACATTCCCGTGGCCTCTCATACCGTCTGCGACTGTGTCCACTCCAGGTGCGTTACTAACACATCCCCTATGTCGTCTTGTTGTGCTGAACCGTCCACAGTTTAAACCTGTGAAAGCATGAAGACACATGACACCACTGTCAGTCCTTACACACACACCTGTGCCTTCATACTCCCCTGTAGCATGCACAGTGGAACGCACAGAAACAATGCTGCATTTAAAAAGAAGAGATATTCTGGAAACAGCCATTAGTGCAAATCACACAAGGCATTATTTAACAAAAAAGGAAGATACATTGCAGGATTGTGGGTAATTAATGCTTTTACCCATTGTATAATGTGGGGGGGGGGGCTTCTAGTTTGCTTGAGCAGGCTGCATTCTTTAGACCAAATAAAACCCTAAACTATGAGTAAAGTAGAAACTAAACACACCCTGCCATGGTGTATTACCAGTCTATAAACACCTATCTTGTGTTGGTCTCATTCCAAAAATGACAAAGCTGAGGATCAATGATTACCTTCTAAAGTGGGTAGAGTAGCTTGGCTAGCAAGAAAGAAAAAGGATAAATAAATAGAAATGAATGCCTATATCTTGATGAGAAACAGACTCTTTTAGTATTCAATACACTGCAACTGTATTCTGTTGGCTGAAGGTATTCATTTCAGACTGTAAAAGATGCTATCAAACAGTTTGTGTAGATTGGCATTTGTATTTGAAATTCCCTAAGGAGGATGTCTGAGCTTTACTTGGCTTCATGTCTGTTTTTGTTTTGATTTTTGCTTCTATTCCCGAGTCATACAGCAGTAATGCTATGCAGCAAATAGTAGCACTTAACATATGAACTGCTGCTTGTGAATTACATTAAAGGAGGGGGAATATGGGCATTTGTATATATTGTTTGTTTTACAGATGAAAACGTCTTCCTGGGATCACTATTGTAGCCACTTCAGTCTTATTCCGTCATGAGGTTTAGGTTTTAACAATTGCTTAGTGATAATAAGAAAAACTTCTTAAGGAGCATTTTGTAAACAAAGAATAGATTAGATGTGGAGACAGCAGGGACAGACAGATCATGTAAACCAAATTAAATCTTTACACCTTTTTCTTCCCAACTGCACAAATCTGGCTACTGAAAAAAAAGACAGCACAAACGTTTATCTTTTACCTTAGTCAAGTCTTTGTTTACTGTATGACAATTATTCATGAAATGCAGTGTACTATACTTGAAATTAGTGAGACTTTAAAATAAATAGCATCCTGGGAAAATGCAGTCATGTGAGAACTCTGATCTATGAAAGAGGTAAAGTCATCATGAATGTCTTTGAATTTATGAGTTTAATTAAATTTTATATGTCTAGAACTTGTCTTGAAGTGATGCCCTTTTCTAGATTTGTGTCTGTAATACATATCTTGCATTCTTATCAAAAAGGAATCCTTTTTTAGTGGATTCTGAGCCATCAAATAAAGGGCTAGATGCAGCTGATGAAATGGAGTACCCCCTTTATATTCTGAAAAAAAATCTATCATAGAACTTTGCTGCAATGTTTACAGCACCCAGCTGTGTGTTGCACAGCAGAAAAGTGACTGAAACTTGGTACGAGGAAAAAGAAGGGATAAAAGGAATGTAGAAGTCATTCTGAAGATCCATATTGTATCTTCTTTTTTCTATTCCACCTGACCTGTATTTGGACTGCTTTCCTTTAAACTGTTTCTGTTAACAAAAGTTTGGAAGACGAGATCCCTTCCTATGAAGTTTTTTGTTTATACTGAAAACTTCTGAGACTGAGGTATAGAAATTGCATACATTTCCTTAAATGATAACAATGTTTTTGCCTTTCCTTTCCAGGTAATCATTAACGTCATCTATTAGTTGACCAAACAAACAGTTTTAAGTCGATGAAGAATTCAAACGATTTTTTTTTTCAAAGTAAAGCCGTCTTTCCCAAAAATATCTCTGCCACAGCAATTCTTGTTGCAATATCCACATCTTTATAAATATATTTCTGCATAAGTACTTCTATTCTGTCTATGGCGCCAATTAATTGTCTATTCTGTGTGTGATATTATTGTTAAGAATAGACTGTAGATTTGCTTGAATTTGCTCTAATATGCAACTCTAATAAAAAAAAAACAATGTGAGCATTATAGATTAATGTTCTCATAACTAAGGTATTAGTTGTACAATCATTTCTGTTTTATTTTTCTAGTAAGCCAGAACCTTTAGCTAACTGAAAGATGGCATGGAAATAGTTTCCCCTCCTTGGGTAGATTTTGATACAGAAATAATAACAGGAAATGCCTTACAGGTATTATATAAAACATGTCAAAAGAGATTTATACAACCTATAAGCCTTTCGAGGTGCTGCAGAATCATGCATTGACATGACTATTAGCATTCAGAACAGCTGTAAAGGCACTGTGCAGTAGAAGAGCTATCCACTTTGCCTTCTCATCTTATATAACTTTTCTCTGCATATGAAGCCTTACTAGTATGCCAACCAAAAATCCTGTGATAAAATATGTTTCCATAAAGGATATATCTTCTGAACGACAACCTGAAGATTAAGGAGAAAATTACTTAGAATACTAACAGGAAGGAGTACTATTCTGTCATATACAAATCCTACCCTTAAATAAGAGTTCAGAGAAGAAATAGAAAATTTCTTTCCATTTTCCCTCCTAAACCTACAAAGGTTCATGTTTCTGTCTTCTATCAAAGACTGACAACAATCCAGCAAAGGTACCAATATAGGACCCTGCTGTTTCAATATATTTTCTGTTATAATTAAAATAAGACTGGAGTAAGATAGAAGCTGAATTGGAGGAAGGTATGAAGGATCTAGCTTGTGAAGGCCTGCAATAGCTGCTAGGTACATCCTGTTTTGAAACACATTGATCTGACATCATAAAAAGGGATACTAGCACAGGCACTGGCAAAGGTGCTGCTAAGATCTTTTCTTATGGCAGTCCAGATGTTAGTGAGAAGAATTTCAGTACTTTACAAAATGATTTCATATCCTTGTTTGAGAAATCATTTAAGTTGTAGTAGTATTCAACCAAGATGGTAACCATTTGAAATGTCGGGACCCGCTAAAATTAGTCCTGAAACTCAGAGAATGAATGACCAAGAAAAGGACTTGCGTATACCAAGTCCAACATGCCATTTTTCTGAGGTATGGTGATCTCGGTGTTGGTATACATAAGTTCATAGGTGTGGGAGTATTGCCCACCCCACCCCACCCCACCCCCCGCAAAAAGAAGTTTTAAGGAGAAGAGCAATTTCTGAAATTTGCACTTCTGTGTTTTCAGTCTTCTTTTTGACTGGTCAACACTCAACATTTTAAGTGCAGATATTTCAGTAAGGAGCCCGTCAGAATCTTAAGTAGAAGAGGTGTATTTTTTCTTAGGTTCTAAGGGCATTCTTTGTTGATTCCTCTTTATTAATATTCACCATATTAGTCTTTTTTCTTTTATATGAGTCCATGAAATTAATTTCTCAAAAAAAAAAGAGAGAGAGAGAGAAGAGAATTTAAGAAAGCAGAAAGAAGAAGCACATTTTTGTGATAGAACTGATCTACAGTAAAAACCAAAAACAAAAGACTACAGCGGTGCTTTGCTTGAAGATCTCTGATGAACAATATCAAATAGGAAGCAGGCACAGGCCACTATGCATCTGTAATTACTCCATCATTATAGTGGGGAGCAAAGCATTTAAAGCAGAGAAAATGAAGAAAACTCTTAGCAATGCCAATTTTTTGGAGAGTGTCGTGTTCCAACCAAGGTTTAAAGGAATTTTGGTACTATACTACTAGTATCTTTCTTGGGGATTGGGCTGCAGTTTGTGAAATTTCTGGACAGCAAATGAACACAGATAATGAGGATAAACGCCAAATGTTAAGATTTAATGCTAGCGTGACCTTCCCAGAAGAAGTTAAATCTTTTTTGTGTGTGTGTGAGGGGACAGCATTAAATGAGTTGATTTATCTCATCACTCCTATAGCATTGCATATGTATGTATACTCAGGAGGACACTACTGACTGATAGAGCTTACGCTCACCTTCACAGGTGAGTGAAAATACAATAGTATGTGCAAAACTACATAAACATTTCCATGTTTTCAGTTACGTGTGTGTGTGTGAGTGTGTGTGTGTGTGTGTGTGTGTGTGTGTGTGTGTGTGTGTGTGTGTGTGTGTGTGTATGCAGAGTTCCAGGTGGCTCATCCAGTGCCCAGTGCCCTACCCCTCAGCTCTTCAGCCAATCCATGTCCCCCTAATCTCTTCAGTGAAGAGCAGAAAAAAAAAAAAAAAAAAAAAAACGGCCTTCTAATTTTTTAAAAAATACATTCTGTACTTACAAAAGAACTGCACTTGTCCGCTGTGCCTTCTAACACCTTGTACCCATTCATGTCATCCTTGCTATGCTTGTGCATGTGTATATATATATATATATATATATATATATATATATATATATATATATATATGTGTGTGTGTGTGTGTGTGTGTCTGTGTCTGTCTGTCTGTAAGTTGACAAAGAAATAAAATAAATGCTGCTTATTATGTTACACAGCAGTGCTATGCGGATGTCTACTGCCTTTGTGCTTCCCCATTGATCTGCAAGTACTTACGGCGTCCAGAGTTGCATCCTAATATGCTTTTCTTCTAATGCTTATAACCATGAACATGATTTCATGACCAAAATACTTGTTATAGACACAATTTGACACCAATGATTCCTGCTTATAAGCCTTAAAGAAAATAAAAAAGACTAGTACCTTTTATTAAGACATCACAATATTTTTGACATGAGCTTTGTTAAAATCTTGCAGCATGCTTATAGAAAATAAAATAATTTCATTTTTTAGGTGCAAATACTGTGACAGGTCGTTCAGCATCTCTTCCAATCTGCAGAGGCATGTTCGAAATATTCACAACAAGGAGAAGCCATTTAAATGCCATCTTTGTAACCGGTGTTTTGGACAGCAGACAAACCTAGACCGTCATCTCAAAAAGCACGAACATGAGAGCATACCAGGTACAGTTCCCATCATTTCTTAAAATAAGTGCCAAAGGAAAGTGAATTTTAAATGCATCTGAAATTTGTTTTCAATCTTATATTGAATTGCTGTTTGCCATTTTACAGATTTTAATAACAGCAGAAATGGTGTGAGAAAATAATTGCTGAAATGTCAGTTTGACATCATACAACATACAAGTATACTAATACTGGGACTTTTGGACATACTTTTGAAGCTGCTGACATAATTTATTATACATCACAAAGAAATCTTTGAGAAAAATGTTGCTAGTCCCATAGTAAAATGCAAAGGGAAACTGCAAATTTTTTTATAAAAAAATGTTGTATCATTGTCAGCCCTATTAACCAAATTTGCTAAGCAGAAGTACACAATTTATCTGTCCTTCCTTTCTACCCAGCCAACAACCCATGACCATCAAAAACTTTTACTGTGACCCACATAGCTCCATTTTACCTAGTGCTCTGCATCTCTTAGGGGCACTCAGCCATGTCTCTGGTCTTTATGTCTACAGAATTTCAATTGCCTACCAAACTCATAAACCAAGAAACCACATTAAAACCAACACCGATCAACTAAGTAACTCCAAAAGTAGGTCCACAGGCACAAGGACAACTCCAAAAACTTTATTATTAATAATCAAGCACTTTCACTCCACCTTTCATACAGGTTCGTAAAGGTTTTATGAACGATTCTTTATTTAAAGAGGTTTTATAAATGGTTGTTAATTCTGATGAAGTTCTTGTATGAAAAGTGGAACAAAAGAGCTTAATTATTAATAATAAAGTTTTTGGGGTTGTCCTTGTGGCTACTGACCTGCTTTTGGAGTTACCAAACTCATAAACCACACAGACCAAAGATATTATCTCTGTTCCCTACTGCAATATAAGACTAGTAGAAGTAAATATGTTTCACTTCCAGTACTTTGGTCCCACTGTTTTTTTTTTCATATGGATTAGTTAGAAAAGGGACAGTGACTCAGTAACTTAGTAAATGTACTACTGTTATTTCCATGCGCATTGGTAGGTCCATCTATCAAAGTGTCATTGTCTTATTGACTTTAAGTAGTGCTAATTCTTTGGAAATTAAAGTTGTGTACTTAGCATAACAACAGATGTGCAAGAGCAAGTTCATCCCATACCTCTCAACTGTCCAGATTTTTGACTCATATTTTTGGTCTGTTCCTCACAAAATCTGTGGTTTTCTGGATTTCTGTGGTATATCAATGAGGACTAAATTTACTAAATAATGACAGGCATTTGAGCTTTAGAATTCATATCCTTCAGAAAATGCATGATAATACTAGATCTTTTATTCTAGCAACTTTCTAAGTTTATAAAGGCAATATTTAAAATTTGTCCCAATTTTGGGGGCTTTGTCACCCAATTATTTTTGGCTTTGTCCAAATTTTTTGTGCCAAGAGGTTAAGAGCTATGTTGCATCCTCAGTCATAGATGGACTACAACCACAGGCATTAGGACTGCTTGGCAAGTGAAACTTTTAGAAGCTGTCAGAAGTCAAGTTATCATACAATGGCCAGCCCGTCGATGTCCATTGTTAACTACATGAAGTGCAATGCAAACAGGAAACAAATAGATAAAGCCATCTTTGCTGAGGAAGGAGAATGTGGGCAAATATATTTCCAAGAATGGACCTGCTTTCCCAGATAGGTCATTATGAAAAGGACACAATTTTCATATCTAGAAAAAGGAGGTCCATCCTAGTTAATAGCAGGACAGCATCTCATTCAACCTCTCCAGTGACTTCAAAGTGCTAGCTCCAAAAGAAGACCTAAACTTGGACATCACAGCCAGCTTGCAGTGCCTTGCAAAGGAGTTGAGCAAAGGCTAGGTAGTTGCTGCACACATTGTCAACAGCTGTCATGTCTAAAGAAGGCTACTAAAGTAGTTAGTGCTATGGTACATATTTGGTACAGATAAAAGGAGTGTATTTGTATTTAGTGTAACAAAATGTAACACAATGTGAAAGCCATATGGCTAGGTTGCTTTCTAATATAGTTTTATGCTTGAGAGATAGAAAAACAGTTCTTGACATAAGACTTGGATTGACACTGCACATTTATACAATGGAGAAAATATTCTCTAACACTGGAATCATGAGAGAAACTTTTTGCAGAAGCATAAGAAAGTTATATACTCTCTATAGCAATAAATTTGCTTGATCTCTTTTCCGCACATCATAATCATTGGAGTGGTCACCTCAAGTGCCTTTTTCTGTGCAACTTTAACGATCCTCGGCAAACTCGAGCTCCTCTTTTCCTCCCTGGATGCACTCTTTTCCTCTTCCAGATTGAGTTTAGATTTTTATAATACACACAAGAAAAGAAATAATTTGCTTATTCAAGAAGGTACTACCTGTTGACATCTGGATAACCTCCAGCTATAGTTGAACATTTGGTTGGGGGACACAACAGATCAACAAGATCTACCATTATGGTATGTACATAAGTTTCAATTTGCATTGATCCAGTCCATACACTATAATCATTGATCTGAGTCCCAAGCAGGACAGGATGTGTGGTCTCATTATAAAATGCAACAAAGAAAAAATCCAAAAGTGCCAAACAGAACCAAAACCTTGAACACGGCACATGCAGGAACCACCAACAATGTTAAACCACCAACACTCTTTATTCCAAGACAGAGGCTCACAAATACATTAACCTTGTTCCAAATTATGTTTTCGTCATGGGAAATGACTTCATCAGAGATCTCTGATGAAGTCATTTCCTATGACGAAAATGTAATTTGGAACCTCATTATAAAATGCATCAAAGTTTACCTTAGATCTTGAAATGACACTGAGCTTGTAATGCTTATCAAATGTATACAAAGCGGTCCATGTTGCTGCTACACAAATAATATCAACAGAAAGACGCTGGAAGAATGCTGCTGAGCTTTTGCTTTGAATGGTAGAGTTTTGTTACTGGAAGAATAACAAACTGCAAAACAGTCAGATAGCTACCGAGACAATGTTACCATTATCACCTACTTGCCCAGTCTGTTGGGAGTAAAGCAGACAAACAGATGATTATTTTGTCATGTATCTTTTGTGCAGTCTAGATAGAAACAAAGTTGTCTGTAAACATTTAAGCAATGTGGTCTGAACTTTCTACTTGATAATCAATTACTTTCTTCTACCCGACATGGCGTTCAACCCCACCAAAGCACCAAAACTGCCCTACTACATTTCCTAGATGCTATTAATCAAAATAAAACCTCAGGTAATTGTGTCTTCACCCTTTTCCTGGACTTGTCACAAAGTCTTTGACATGGAATCACATCAACTGCTCCTCTAAAGACTAAATCTTATAGGACTCACAACTCCCTCAGTTAGCTGGTTTACCAGTTACCTAAACCAAGTCTGTAAACTGGAATGGCTGCCACTCCAACATCCTTCCAATCAGTACAGGAATCCCCCATGGCTCCATGCTTGGGATAATACTTTTCAATATCTTCATTAATGACATGTACAAGGAATAAAAACTCATCACCATATTACAATATGTTGACTCAACTTTAATTTTCTCAGCCCCAAATTTTCCCACCTTAGAAAACATCACACAAGCTTTCACCTCTATAGAAAACTGGCTATACAAATCTGTTTTGCTCTTAAACTAAACTAGTCCTATTTCTTCCCAAAACATAAATCAAAACAACACTGACTTTAATATTATCTCCTCAAACAACATGAAAATTGAGAACATCACCAGCACAAAATTACTAGGAGTTGTCACCGATAACAAGTTAAAATTTGATTTGCACATTGACCCTGCAGACAAAAAGACACACTGAAAACTAGGCTCTCTTTACACAGCAAAGAACCTGCAAAGTGATCATAGTAAAACAATAGTTGCCATCTCCCTTCTCCTTCCGACATTCCTATCTGCCTCAACAATATTCATAAATCTAAACTCTTCCACCAAACACAAACTATGAAGCACCTAGAATAAAACTGACAGATTTGCCTGCAGCCTCCCAAACCACTCCCATAACTGCATGGTGTTCAATACCCTCAAATGGCTTGAACTTCCTTAACACATTAACCTCTACCAGCTGCTCACAGTATACAAAATAGTTTGTTATCCACTTAAAAACACCCCCACTGCCAAATCTCATCCAATTGCATGAACCAAATAAAACCCTAAAATCCTCAGAAGTTAAACTAACTAAGCAGACAGTTATTATAGTGACTTGCTATCCTCTATCTCCATCTCCAAGGCATGGAACAAACTTCCATAGGTTCATAGGTTCATACTAGGCTATCTGCCCTAGGGCATTTACAAGCCTAGCCAGAGTGTGTTTGGCTTTCCACCCCTTAGAATGAGTTTACTGTGCCCTTTTTAAGGTTGTGTTTACTGTGCCTCTGTCTAGTAGTGACACTGAAGTGATCCCCGGGGTAAACCTACGATCTCCCATCCACTCGTCAAGATTTTTCTTGAAGAGAGTCAGTGAGGGGCTCTGCCTAACATGGACTAGGATTCTATTCCAGAGTGGAGGAAGTCTCTGGGTTATGAATCTGTCCCTCCAGCATGTCCTATTTATTTCTGTGCTGAAGTTCAAGTCACTCGATCGCGTAGCTCTAAGGGATTTGGATTTTCTGAGGTGGAGCATGTCCATTAATTCCAGGTTGGTTCATGGCTTTGTACGTCAGGCATAGATCACCTCTGAGTAGGCGGTATGCAACTGAGTAGAGCTGGAGTTTCCTTAGCTGAGCAGCATATGGCATCTGTTTGAGTCCCTTGATCCTCTTAGTGAGGTACTTTTGGGGTCTTTCTAGTTGCTGCAGGTGTCGGGTAAGGTACATCCCAAATGGGGCATTGTACTCAATTATGGGCCTGATGAGGGATGAGTAAAGGGGCACAATGACCTCCCTTGATCTAGATGTGAATCCTTTCATGATAAGGTGGGCTATATAGAAGGTCTTTCTAACCACGTTGGCAATGTGGTTGTCAAAGGAGAGGTTACTATCAACTTGGGTCCCCAAGTCCCTAATTACTTCTTCTGCACTTAATGGATTACCTCCTATGTGGTAATTTGTGGGCACTTTGTTTTTGCCAAAGGGTATAACTATACACTTTTTGGCGTTTAGTTTAAGGCCATGGCTCTGGCACCAGTTATCCGTCTCTATGAGACCCTTTTGGAGGATGCTTTTGTCAGCTGGAGAGTCAATTATGGTGCCCAGTTTGCAGTCATCTGCGAACTTGGTCAGCCACAGTCCTCCCGTGTTAGCCTGTACCTCAGAAAAATATATTCCGAATAAGAGAGGTCCCAGGACTGAGCCCTGTGGGACACCACTTGTAACTGGTTTAGAGTCTGACATGGCTCCAGCAATTCTGACCATGTGGGTTCTGTCCTTGAGCCAGTTTGCAACCCATCTTATGACATAGGGGCTTATATTTAAGCTGGAGAGTTTGTCTATGATGCCCGAGTGGGGTATTGTGTCAAAGGCTTTTGCAAGGTCTAGGTAGGCTGTGTGGACCACCTTACCCTCATCAATGGCCTTGGTGACTGTTTCAAAGAAATCTACCAGGTTCAGGAGGCAGGATCTGCCCTTGACAGAGCCGAATTGGGTAGGATCCAGTGTCTGTAGGTCCCCAATGTCTTTGTTTATGAGTTCCTTAATGATCCTCTCCATAGCTTTGCAGACCAGGCTAGTCAGGCTTATGGGGTGGTAGTTTCCAGGGTCCATAGAAGTGCCTCCTTTGTGAAGTGGGACCACTGTTGCTGTACGCCATTCTTTGGGTACATATCCTGTAGTAAGGCTAAGATTGAATAGCAGCTTTATGTGAGGGTATAGCTCTTCTTGGAGTTCTTGTACCATGCAGCCCTGGATACTGTCCGGTCCCATTGATGCTGTGTTTTTTGCTTGGAGAGCGCGGCTCTCACCTGGGCATCTGAGATGTCAGGGAGACAACACTCTGCTGGGATAGATATTTGTCCTTTTGTGGGGGGGGGGGGTTTGCAGTGAACCTGTCTGCCAGGATGTTGGCAATGTCTGAGGGTTCAGTGTATTTTTTGTTATTATGGACTAATTCTGAGCATATCTGGGAGTTGCCACCCAGATTTCTAACATAACTAAAGAAAGCCTTATGATTATCTTTTGTTGCTTGTGAAATTTTTCTCTCGAAAGTGGCCCTGGATGATTTTATGAGCGATCGTAGTTTTTTGCTAGTACTGATCAGAGATGCCTTCCCTTTTAGGGATTTAGCTCTATCATGTAGTAGCTTCCTCCTTCTGTTGTATAGCTTATTTATGGCTGGGGCCCACCAGACAGGATGCCTGCCTTTGGGGGAATGGGTCTTGGTTTTATTTGGGATTGCATGATCCATGCATTCCTGAAGGTGTCCATAGAATGCGTTTAAAAAGGATTCAGCAGATAGGGCCATGGTTTCCACTGGCCTGGGGGCCTTGAAGGATTCCACTTTGGTTTTAAGAAGTGTGAAGTTAGCTTTTGAGAAGTTTTTCACTGTGGTCTTTTGTGCTGGGGGTGGGGGCGGGATGTGGATTTCTAGTGAGATTAATTTATGGCCCGATCTTACCAATAGGGGTATACTTCTGGTATGGAACATTGTGTCCCCATGTTGGTGATGATCAGATCTAGTATGTTTTCCCCTCTTGTGGGAGTGGTGACCAATTGTTCCATAGCATTTGTGTTTATGAATTCTAGAAACCTCTGGGCTAGGGTGTTGGGGCTTGAGTAATGCTCCCAGTCTATGTTTGGATAGTTGAAGTCCCCCGATATGATGGTGTTTGGAGAGACCTTCATATTCTCCAGTGTCTTCAGGAAGGTCGAGTGGGGTTCCTGAGTTTGAGAGGGTGGTCTGTAGCATGCTACAAACTGAAAGGCAGTTTTGCCCACTGTTAGTTGCACATGGATGGTCTCCGATGCTTCGTGCAATGCCACTAACCTGGAGGTGTGGGTGTCCTTGATGAATATGGATACTCCCCCTCCTTTTGTGGTTCGGTCTGGGTTTTGGGGCCAAAAAGCATGATATGAGGTATAACCTGGTAGTGCTGGGGTGCTCTCGGGAGCCTTGAACCAGGTTTCTGTCACATAACAGACATCAATGTTCTCCATACTGAGGAGGGCTTCGAGAGCATGCATCTTGAGGTTTAGACTTCTGGTGTTGAGCAGCATTACCATTAGTTTCTTTCTACTTGTGTTGTCTAAGGAGGTAGGTTTGTTTTTTGAGCCTTGCCTAAAAAAGGTGCTATGAGGGTGGCAAGAGCCTTTGCCAATATCCGAAAGCCCAGGGGTGACAGGTGCAAGCCGTTCCTTGCGAAGTAACGTGGCTTGTCGAGCATGTCATCCCAGGCAGACAGATACTGGATCCCCTTTGAATGACACCAATACTTAAGCCATTTGTTGAAATTGATCATTTTGTCTTTATACTGAGACATCATTCTTGGTGAGGATAAGATGCTGCTCAAGGTCAGGGTCATACTGGCCTGGGCTACATGATCAGAGAGCTCCTCTATGTCTCTTTTCATGTAGTCCAGGGAGGTACATCTCAGGTCATTCACACCAGCATGGACAATGACTGAGCCATATTTGTACTTGCTTTGGAGTGACCTGAGTGCTTGTGTTATGTGGCGGATTCTAGCGCCCGACAGGCAGCTCACTGTGACCTTTTCCTTGTTCAGCCTGGTGAGCGGGACGTCAGTGTGTCTGACTATAGAGTCACCTATTACAAGTGTATCAGGTATGTTGTTAAGCCTTAAGGGTTGTGGCTGTTTGGCACACTGACTTTGTGAGCTATGTGTTGCCTGTGTTTTGTTTTGGGGTAGCGGTTGCTTGGGTGTCTGCTTTGGAGGTCTCTGCTGTTTTGGCAGATTTTTATTTAGAGCCTCCGAGAATGTTTTTGTGTGTTTATGTGTTTGGTCTGCAGTTGTGGTAGGACTATGTGAGACTGGATTTGTGGTGTGTGTGGTTACCTTCTCCTCCTGACTGGTCACGCCAGTACTGAGCCGAGAGAGCTCAGCCTCCAGTTTGGCTATATGGTTGCATCTCTCACATATATTTGTACTTGTTGGGAGGAGGAGAGGGTTGTCTGTGTACATGAGGCAGTTGTAACATTGCCTCAAGATTTCCAGATTCACCAGCTGGACTGGAGAGGAAACCAGTAACTGACCTTTGGACATGCTAGAATAGTATAGGGAACTCCTTTGCAACTGAATCAGAAAGGACCAATAGGGGATAAAGTACTCAAGGGGAGTATATGAAGATGTAGTGCTTATTTAGATTATTAGTGCTTAACTTATAGAAATTGCTTATATGAGCAAGTGCAGGGTTTTAGATTTAGAATAGAGTGTTTAATATGAGAGTTAGAGCAGTTCCAAGGGAGAAAGTGAAGAGCAGACTTTGTGGAGCCAGGAATAGTTTAATCCCGATTAACCAGTGCTGCCCGATGCGCAAAATCACGCAAAGCCGCTCTAAGCGATTTTTAAACCACATCAGGCTTTTACATAACCTGCAACAATTTAAATCTGCCCTAAAATATCACCTGGCAACTAATAAACTATGCAAATGCAACATGCCTATAGTCTGAAGTATGCAATCCTAATTCTGTCCACTATGGATTTAGTGGATAAGAGTATTAATATAGTATTTTTGCTTTTACTCACAATATCTTGAAAACACATATTTCCTTAATCTGATATGCTTTGTAAATAATGTTTGTTTACCATTTGCTTTGAAATAGTTTGTAAATAATTATTTGTGGACTGTTTTTCTTTTGAATTGTCAAAAATGTATTTCTATCCTTGTTTTAGAGATTTTGTCCCCTTCTCTGCTGGAAATGGGCATTTCTTTTCTCAAATGGACCTTCCCAGTATACAAAAGCCAATAAAAAAATAAATATGGTTTTGCACCCTTTTTATTTGTAGCATAAGATCTCTGAGAACATAACCCATCAGCAGTCAGCACTCAGCATTTTACCTTTTTCTCACTTTGTTGCAACTGGTCTTTTACATTCAGTCCAATTAATGTATAATCATCGCAGAGGGTGTTAGCACACACTGCTCTGAAGTGTACTGCATTTCCAGCTAGCTTCAGTCAGGCTTTCGCCTCATGACAATACTTGACCCTGCTGTCTTCACTGTTCTTTCTGCAGCATTAGGTAACTAGGACAGAGACAGCTTGGCTATAGTCTTCACAGTTGCCACCTGCACTCCATTTATTTACTGGTATCTACAGTTTTCTGAGTGTCTGTTATGTTTTGACAACAATTTCCCTCTGGAATCTGGTCAAATGTGCCAAGTAATTAATTTTTCTGATAGGAAAAGTACCTGAGGCATATACTCACTTCCCTAAACAATCCGTGACACTGAACTCCTCTTTTCAAAGAGATGGATTCCTGGAGCGTTCATTGTAGCATTTTGTTTTGTGGCTGCCAACACAGCAATGGAATCCACAAGGGGTATCATACTCTAGTGGATCCTGTCCTTGTCAGTCCTGAGAACCAGGGTATGGGTTCAGCTACAAATGGATCATTTCAAGCATAGTTATACCTACATCCATCATCTTGTCAGGAGGTGGAACCACCCAAACTGTTGCTGGGGCTGAGCAGAACACCTCTTAAAGGATTTCTTCTTTGGAGGAAGTGGTTAGATGGACCAGGATTCCACAGTGTCTCATCATTTCAAGGATTTCCCTGAATCTAAGGTCTTCCAGAAAGGACTGGGGAGAAACCTCTCCCTCATTTGTGTGCAGACTTCATTGTAAATGGAGCCACCTATACTGATAAATTCAGCTCCAACTTTACTCCTCTCTCCCCCTCAACCTTCCCTCAGGAAATATCATCAAATATAACTCCCCCTACTATCACTAGGAAACAGGTCCCTAATGCTCACTCTAAGACTAAGAACACTGCATCAAAGGGTCCGGACAATATCCCAGAATGCCTTCTAAATTGCATGAAACATGACTTATCAGGGCCTCTGGAATTACTATTTAACTGTAGCCTCCAAACAGGCTTTGGGCCTCATGAATGAAGAACAGCCATCCCTCTGCACAAAGGTGGGCCATCTACAGACCCTGGAAACTGCAGTGTAAAACCATGGAAAGAATTATCATGGAGATGATCGACAGAGCTATAGTAAACCTCCAGACACTGGACCCAACACAGTTTGGTTTTGTCAAGGGCAGGTCATGCCTACTCAACCTAGTGGACTTCTTTGAGAAAATCACCAAAGCAATGGATGAGGGCAAAGTCATTCACAGTGCCTACCTTGACCTGGCCAAGGCATTTGACACAATACCCCACTCGGGCATTGTTGACAAATTCAAGAGGTTAGGTACAAACCTGTATGTCACCCGGTGGATAGCCAACTGGCTCACAGACAGGACCCCGGAAGTTAGAATTGGGAGTCCACCTCTACAAAAAGGCCAGTCACATGATGGAGTCCCTCAGGGATCAGTCCTTTGACTGTTCCTTTTTGACATTTACTTCTCAGAAGTCAAGGCCAATGTCAGTGGTCTCTGGCTGACTAAATTTGCAAATTAGGAGCTGTCATTGAATCTCATACTGACACAAATGTTCTCAAGGAAGGGCTGACAAAGACAAGCAACTGGTGTCAGAGCCATGGACTAAAACTAAATGCCAAGAACTGCATAACAGTATCCTTTGGGAAGTCATCCATCCTTGGAAACTATCATATTGACAACACACCCCTTAGAGATGACCCAGTAGTCAGGGACTTAGGGACACTCATAGATAGTAATCTATCCTTTGATTGTCACATGTCTACAGTAATGAGGAAATCATTCTATGTTGCGCAACTTATAAACAAAGGTATAGCATTTATGTCCAAGGAAGTCATTGTTCCACTGTATCTGGCATTCATCAGACCTATCATTGAGTACAATGCCCCCTTGTTATGTACCTAACCAGGCATATCCAACAACTGGAATGTCCACAGAGGTCCCTCACTAAAAGAATACAGAGCGTAAGCAATATGTCCTATGCTGACCGTTTCAAGGCCCTATCCCTGTATTCTGCCTCCTGCAGGCTTTTGAGGGGAGATCTATGCCTGGCATACAGGGCATTGTCAGACCTCACTCTGATGGACCTCCTGCATATCCACAAAACAAACAGTACCAGAATTACCCGTTTTAAAGACTTAAACCTTGCCTGTGATATAAATAGGACCTGCTGGAGAGATAGGTATGTATCCCAGAGGCTGCACCATCTATGGAACAGGGTCCCCATCCATGTGAAGTAGAGTTCCTCCCTAATCCAATTCAAGTGCAACTTGGACAATTGGATGGGAAGACAGAAATTCATCCCTGGTTTGGTACCTATGTCTCTAATGCAAACAAGTAACCTGTAAATGGTTCATCTCCCAAGCCCATGCTTACACTTATCAAGGGTGTCAGAACTTGTCAGAGATTCAGGTTGCATGGCTAGGATTAAAAAGGTCCTTGTGGTTGTTAGCCTAGTAAACACCTATGAACCTATGATATCCATGTCCACAGTAAGGGACTCTGAAAGAAAATTCAGGTGTTTTCTCATACATGTTCTGTTCTTGGATGTATTCAGAGGGGAGTCATCTCAGCATTCCTAAGAGGACTCCTCCCCAAGTAATCTGGGCCTCAAGAGATGTTCCAATCCTAGATCCTGTTATGAAGAAAACTGACTGCTAAAGTATCATGCAGGAGTAATTTTGATATGTGCTTTTTCCTTCACAAGAAACCTAGAGATGTACCCCAGTAACATATCTCCCATCTCAACTATTTGCACCCAGTGCAAAGACACAAATGGTATTGAAGCTGTGGGTTCAGTCAACACCTAAGGCAATGCCAAACCTAAAACCTCAGAAGTCCACATCACTGGACTTAAGGTTGACATTTAAAGGTGAGATTCAGCAACAATGTGTTGAATGCTGACTGCATTAACACCAAGAATGTAACTGAGGGGATCAGGTCCAATATTGTTGTCAACAACCTCAGTACTTGTGACTATAAGTACCAGAGGAGCTGGCAGCAATATCACTGGTGCTGAGGGCATTGACACAGTGGCAAAGGTCAGGGTTAGTCCAGAAAGAAACACAGGTTCATTGGTTGTCCCCAATATTACTGGTGCTAAAACCAAAGAAATGGAGGACAAGGGTTTGTTTTTGGTCTCCCTAGAAACATCAGGGGCCAAGATGACACCTAGCTCAGCTTAGCCTTTAAAAAGGCCATCATAATTTCTTCCCCAGTTCAAAGAGACAGAAGGATATTGCACCAGCCTGGAGGATCTCGTTGAAAGGGTTGAAGCTTGGAATGAATGAAGAAATCTGTATATCTCATACTTCAAGAAGAAGCTGTTCAGTCTTCTCCATGGAGCTGAGTCTTAAAAAAACTGAATCAGCAGACCTAGCAGGGTATGAGAGTGATGTTACCAAATTTAAATTTATAAATAAGGAAAAATGTGAATGCCTTGCAGTTTGAAGTAGGTGGTCACTGGAGCAAGACTTTGTAAATACACTTGGAACAGTGCATAATCCAGAGAATAATGCAGATAACTGAAAGTGTGAACCATTCACAAAAAACCTCAAGTTTGTCTTTTCGGCTTGTAAGGGGTCGCCACAGTGGAACTCCGGTCCGCTAATGATTGGCAGTAGATTTTTGTGGTGCCGAGTTGCCAGCCCAATGTCCAACCTTCAGCGAAGGCACGCCCACTCACGCATGTCTTTCGGAGGCCACTCGACTGCAGGGAGGACATGCAGACTCCACACAGAAGGCACTCCAGCCGAGAATTGAACAGGAGAACCTCTTGATGTGAAAAGTTGAAATCTGGTGCTATAGGAATGTGATGATAAACATCTTTTTAATCCAGGGTCAGTAAAAAAAAACTTAAATTGGGAATGAAAGGTAACAGTACACAAAGGCATAATACTTTGAACATTGAAACTATCACAAACTGGTATAGAAAGGAAAAATCTAGGAGTGGTTTCCATGAAGCTCTTTTCTTTGGCACCAGAAACATTCTTGAATAAAAGCCTTCCACTTTAAGAGAAGAAAGGATATTTTCTATCATCCTGAGTTAGCAGATGCTGAATGACAGGACTGAAAAGAGAAGGTTGATCTAGCAGATGAAAAATAATTATCTGAAAAGGAGAAAGAGATTCCTACTTTCATTTGTATCCCCAATGAATCACTCTCAAAACCCACTTGTTTGACATGATCTGTTGCCAAAGGGAGAAATGGAGACCCAGATTTTTGAAAAAAATTAAAGGTTTTCTAGGGTGGGATGGTGATCAAGATTTCTGAAGATAGTCATTCAGACTTGTTAGACTCACCTTGTTTCTGGAGGGTTCCTCCTTTCTTCTTGGAGCTCCATTGAAACTGCTTTTTGAATGTCTACTCGACAATAGCATACTGTGTCTGCTTATTTTGCTTTTTGTAAAATGGTATAGAGGTTGCATTAAACCCCCTTGACAAATTTGAGAATGAAAGCAGAAAAATCTGAGAAACTCCCTAAATCAGCTTTCTCTTCTCATCACACTTTCTAAGGACTTCTGCACTAGATGGTCTAAATACTACTTCCAATAAAGAGAAAGTACAGCTGGGAAAGTCAATTTATTATAACAGTAGAAGTTTGAACCATCACTGCTGCTGTAGCCTTAGCCATATGGGTTACATCCTGCCAAGGATATAACAGCTGGATAGCTTCTGAAGCCTCAGGACAGCTTCCAGATGCCCAAACCATTAGTCAGCTTGAGATGAGCTGACTAAAAAGAGCTTTGGATGCCAATCCCCTCAGAACTTTCATACCAATAGAGAGAGGTAGGCTGAGCCCTAAAAGGGCAATGCTAGGAACAACAAAAAGTAATTGCCCACACCCTCGCAAAAACAACACACCAAAAGAACAAGGAGAATGGAGTTAGGGAGCAGTGATCGTTCAAACATCTACTGTCACAGTAAGTTTATTTACACAACTGTACTATGTTCTTCTTATTGATCACTGATGCAGTAGCCTTAGCTATATGGGCAGATTACTTTAGCTTACTAGATTTGGGAGGTGGAAGGAGAAGGGTCCAGGGGCCCCTACAGAATGGTCATAGCAAAGCCTAATCTAGACCTAGAGAAGGAATCAAGCCTGTAATGCCTTTTAAATGCATATATAGAAGATCACATTGCTGCTTATAGAATGCTTACAGTATCCAACCCTTTCCAAAAAGCCATAAATGAAGGCAAGGCCTTGTATGAGTAGGCCTTAACCCTGCCTGGAATAGTTTTGTTGGACTGACTATAATAAAAAGGTAATAGATTGAGACAACCATTTGGAAATAGTCTGTTTTGACACAAGTTGTCCCTTCTTCTTACCTTCACAAGAAATGAATACTTGATCCTAAGATCTGGAAGATTTAGTTCTATCAAGATAGTCCTGAGTTGCCTGTGGACATCCAAGGTATGGAGTATTTGTTCTCCCTCATTTTAAGTTCAGGAAAGAAAATGGAGACATGGATATTTTGGCTTGAAATAAACTTGGATACCACTTTATGGATATAATAAAGATTACTTCTCAAAAAATACCCCTTTTCTGTGGAAGGTAAGATAGATTTGATCCACCGTAAAGGCTTGCAACTCAGATACTCTTCTAGAGGTCAGAGCAATCAATAAAACAGTTTTCTATATTAAGAACCTCAAGTCAATCAGATTAGCTGGGTCAAATAGAGCGAGTGTAGCTTCTTTAACACAAAATTTAAATCTCTAGGAGGGAGGGTTGGTTTTCTTGGAGGCCTGTTATGCAAAAACTGTTTCACAAATATTTTGACATAAGAATGCTTTGAGAGAGGAGGATCCATGGGCAGACAAAAGGCCATAGGATACTAACTCACACAAATATTTTAAAACCAGAGAACAACTAGCCCTGAAAGGGTGCTGGTTATGTTCTCATCCAACTGCAAAACATTTCCACTTGCTGATATATGATTTTCTAGTAGCTGGCTTTCTTGTCACCAGTAGTACCTGCTGCACATCCTCAAGAAACAGGTGCCTAAAGGGAATTAATTATTATCTAGGCAGTCAGTTGAAGTTGATTAGTGTTAAGGTGCATCAGATATCCCTAATCTTGTGAGAGTAGATCCATTCTGTGAGGAAATTTGTGGCAATTGCCCGGCCACTTCCAAAAGATTGAAGAACCACTGCTGCATGGGCCAGAATGGAGTCAACACTATGATCTTGGGGGATTCCTTCTGAATCTTCATATGTTCCCTGGATACAGGTTCAAAAGGTGGAAAACCATACAGGAACACTCTTGTCCAAGGAAAGGAAAAGGTATCTGTCCTCCAGGTTTTCTTGCATGGAGTTCTAGAGCAGAAGCTTACCAGCTGATTGCTCATATAGGTCTACTAGAGAAACTCCCCTTAGATGGATCAAATCTTGGAAGACCCCCTAATCTATTTTCCATTCATGAGGGTTTGTCCATGTCCTGCTCAGCTTGTCTGCCATACAGTTTTGCTCTGTTGGAATGTAGAATGCCTAGAGAGTGAGATTGTACCATCTAGCTATATGCCAAGCAAATATGGCTAGTCTGCAGTGGCAGTATGACCTGGTTCCCCCTTGCTTGTCGATGTACCACATGACTGTGGTATTGTCTGTAACAACTTGAAAGAGGTCCAGCGGACCAAAAATGATTCAGAGAGTTGAGTGCCTTGATCAGGGAAATGGTCACTTTTATATTTATGTACTTGCCTCTGTCCTTAGTATCCCACACCCCTGCACTTTTATCCCTCCTGAAACTGTACTTCAAACAAGGTCCAAAGCATCTGTGGTGACAGACTGCTTTAGAGCAGGGAGGGAGAAGGGGAGACCTGAATTTAGGGGGGGGGGTCTGTCTTCACCAAGCGACATCTCTTCTGACAAACCTCAGCACTGTGATTTGAGAAGACAACGGACATTGGTGCTGAAACAAAAGTGAATTCAGATACCATTGTATATTTCTCATGTGGAGTGTTCCCGAGGGTATCATTATAACCATAGATGCAATGAGACCCAAAATCCTGAGATATTACCAAACAGTGACTGAAGTCTGAGTGGAAAACCTTAGAAATAGATTTAGATATAGATCTGATTTTTCATGTGGAAGAAGAGATCTTTAAATTGAGGTGTCTAGCTAACAGCCCAGGAACACAAACTTATGTGAAGGAGTCAAAAAAGACTTTTAAATATTCTCTTTGAATCTCAGCTTGTGTAAGAGATGTCTCACCCAAGTGTGAGATTCCTCACTCTTTGAAGATAAACAAGTCATATAAATATGGAAAAATGCGGATATCCTGTAGCCTGCAATAAACTATTACTGGAGTTAGATACTTTCTAAACACTTTTGGTGAAGTGGGCAGTCCAAGAGGCAAGGCAGAGGATACTGTGATCCAGACACACAAAACCTTAAGAAACACATGAAATCTGGATGAATAAGGATGTGATGTCCGCCATCATTTAAATCTAGTATTGCCAGGAAGCATAAATGAGGAAGAAGAGGGAATAGATTGGGAAGTGAAATTATTATGAACTTGGTAGCTGTCACAAAAAAAGGTTTAGGAACGAAAGCTCCAGAGCTGCATTTTTTTCCTTTGGCACCAAAAACATTATTGAATAAAAACCTTTCTTAACCTGGGAAAGGGCAACTGGTTCTATCACTTCCTGGGATAGCATGTGTCTGGTCTGGTGGATGAGGAATTACCTCCGGGAAAGGAAGGATTTGCTCCCACTGCCATCTCTATCCTTGATGAATGATCTTCACAACACATTTGACTGAAGTTATTTGTTGCCAAAGAGAAAAGTGTTGAGTCAGAATTACTGGAAGGAAAAAGGTACTGCCAGGGTGGGAGGTGGGGGAACAAGGTCTCTTAAAAAGTCAAGATAAAAGAAACCTGCTGAAGAACCACACCAGCCACTTGCTGGATGAACTTTAATATGAAGTTCTTTTCATATTGCTCTGTGAGCAAGACGAAATGCGCTTCATATTAAAGTTCATCCAGCAAGTGACCGGTGTGGTTCTTCAGCAGGTTTCTTTTATCTTGTATAATTTCATCAGTTGTTGCTCTCTTAAAAAGTCATTCTGACTTCTTGGATTGTGCTTGGTTTTCGGGGGTCCTGAATCCTTTTTGGAACCCCCTAGCCATTTCTTCTTAAACAACTGGTTAGCTGCATTTTGTTAAGACTGTCTTTTTTTTTGCTAAAATTGGATGAGGGGTTAGAGAAAATTCATTAGAAAATTTGAAAAAGGAGGGCTAAAAAATCTCAGAGATTCACTTTATCAATTTACACCCTCATCACACTTTTTGGATAACCTCTACAGCAGGGAACCAAAAACTAAATCTTATCCAAAGCAGAATTAAAAATCATCTGGGAATTTCTGAGAACACAGCCAGGCAAACCTCCTTAAAACAGTTCCAGTGGCCATAACCCTGGAAGAAGTATTAACTGAGTCATTAACACACTGTAAGCAATGAGCTGTGACTTGTAAAATAGAAGAAACTAAATCATTTAAAGCAGATTTTTCCTCAGTGGCAGAAACTGCAGACAAAACATTTCTCATACTTTCACAATTAGTCAGACTAAACTTTAACATATGAGTCTGATAGTTCAGAATTATGAAAATCAAGACTGCAGAAGAATACACTTTTTTCCCATACTAATCAATAATCTTCTTATCCTTATCAGAAAGAGAAGGATCGGAATTAACCAAATGTTTAGCAGTAGGAGGATTAACTAAATCTATATCTACTGGGTCAGGTTTGGGAAGAGTCTATAAAAACTTAAAGACTGAGGAACTTTGTACATTCTAGCTGCCTTTCTAGGCTGATTACCATGAAAATTCCAGGAAGTCTGACAAACACACACACGTGCACACACACACACACACACACACACACACACACACACACACACACACACACACGTGCACACACACACACACACACACACACACACACACACACACACACACACACGAGAGAACTGAGGAATGTGTGAAGGTTCTGTAAATTCCTTCTGTAGCAGTTTGTGGTATTTTCTAAGGGACTGATAAACCTCAGTCTTCTTCCACTGAAAAAAGTGGCATGTTCTGGTAATAGTCTCAGAGAAAGAGAAACCCCACATGAAGAATCAGAAACTGAGCTGAGTCTGAATCAGAAAATTGAAGAGATAACTCTGTTTCTGTCTTTTCATCTTCATTTCCAGATTCAGAATCTTGAATTTCTTCAATGAGACAGACAGCACGCTGACTCTCCATCAAGTTAGGGGCTGTAATAACTGTTTCCCCCAGAAATGGAATAACAGGAGGAAATGGACTAGGTACAGGAAATTCCAGTTGTAATAAATCATAATATTTCTTTAAATACAGTGGAAGATCATTATTTTCCCACTACAGCAACGGATTCCTTCAAGATATGGGTTTAGAAAGAGAAATTCATTTTAAGGGACTACCAAAGAAATCCCCTTCCTTAAACTCCGAATTAGAAAACCTAGGAGAGAAAATGGGAGTTGTCCCTTCTCAATCATTTCCTGTTAAATGTCCTGAAAATCCTCAGATAGTGATGAATTCCTTTTTCTCTTACAAGAAACGGTAGAACTGGTAGGGTCTAGTGAAAATGTTATCCTAGTGCTTTGTCACTGTTTGACTTGAGTTACATTATTTGCCATAAAGTAAGAAGGACCTAGAAGAGATTTAAAAACGGAACAGTCCAGAATGTGCCTGTGAAGTATTTAAAAATGATAGGGCATTAGGTGGCAAGTGAAAATTTAAACACAAGGCCAATGGAATGCCTGGAAGAAGAATAACTAAAGACAAAGATATGATAAGACATGCATGTATATCAGAGAAAATGGGTAGAAGGAAACTAAACAGAAGAGTAAATGTAGCTGCACATTACAAGTAACTTTATATGTGCAGAATTCTGAACTAAGCTGCCCAGGTTAATTGCAGTGCAGATATAAAGAAACACAGGAGATGGTGGTAAATAAAAAGTAATATTGCTACCCACATTGTTTGTCTCTTAAGTCCCCTTCTGTCTGCATTGTCTGATTCAAGGTCATGCTACTCTTCCAGCATCCTTTTTGTACAGAATGCTGTCCCATGTTATTCCTTAGCATGCCTTTCTTCTATTACCTAATTACCCTTGCCTTTCCATCCATAAATCCTTTTGTAAAATGTATTTTCCTCCTTCATCCTGTTAATGCACCTAACATAATCTATAGTATAATGTTACGGCCCTCCTGTCTCTGTTCTACTCGAAGATAAGCAAATTTCCCATTGCTTTGTCTGACTTTTATCTAAGGTAAGGAATCCTATTTATTGCCTTCTCTGAGATGCCTTCACCCTATATCTGTTTCCACAGTAAATACTTGGAGTGAGGAGTGCTAAACTAGATTTCTAACAAACATTGCTTCTGAAAGCAACAGCAGACCTCATGTTCACATGAACTTTATACCTTAGGGTGGTAGTACAGAGGACCAAAGCTCTGACTTGTTAATGACCCCTTCTTGTGCCATGGGTACAAGGTATGAACTTTCCACCTTCATTTGCCTACTGTGTGACCTTGAGCAAGTATCTTAACCAGACAGTGCTTTGAGACAATTGGAAATTTGGGCTAGACTCCTTAATGCTCTCCTGGACTGCAAGCCAAGCAACTACCTATGTTCCAGAGTCCTATTGCCATATTATATAGACTGCCTAATTGCTGAAACTTTCAGCAAACTTCTTGCATGCTCGCAGGAATTCCCCAGTGCAGTACTGGAAGAGTACTGGTATTAGTGTTGAGTACTGGTGATACAAAATATTGGAAATGATACGCAAACAAAGTGGAGGAGTCAGCAAAGAGTGACAGTCTCACTGAAAGATTTAGAGGAAATGCTGAAGTGAAACCTTGCATGATACAGTCACTTCTCTTTTAATACTGTAAGTATCTAGCAGTACATAGTTTCCAACAATTACACAGTAAATATTTCCCAAATAATTCATGGAGAAAAAGTCCAAATCAAACACACTAATGCGTATTGTACATAATAACACAACTCACAATGCAAGCTGTCATACAATGCTGTAAAATCAGGTCTAACAACTGTAAAGCTGCATAGTGTTACCCTACCTCATCATGTGCAAGCCTAAAGAAATAAAGCATAACTACATCCACAGCAGGGCTAGCCACCTGGTGGTGTAAACCTTGGCTCTAGATGATTGTCATCACTGAAGTGACACTGTGACCCCATGAGCAAAAATAGGAAAAAGGGGTTGTAGATGGATTGATGGATGGAGGTGACACGCAGGCATTCTACAATGCCATTATTTTGACTAAATTTATCGATCTGCTCAAAAATTAAATCTGTGAATTTTATGACAGTACTCTATGCTACTTGCAGAATTAAAGTTCTAAAGTTCATTCATGCTGAATTTAATTTTAGTTCATTTTCATGTTTTCCGTGTGATGCAAGATAGATTTGTGCATTTATCAATTATTACTTTAATGTCACTTATATTATCAGATTAATGAAAACTGGACATATGTTTGTAACATAAGCCTGAGACTGAGGCAATAGTTACTTATTTGTGTTTGTTTTTGTTTATGTCCTTATCTTTCTCCTACCGCTTCTTGTATGAACAGTGAGTCAGCATTCAGGAGTAATTTCGAATCATCTTGGTACAAGCACATCCTCTCCAAATTCAGAGTCTGACAACCATGCACTTTTAGAAGAGAAGGAAGATGCGTATTTTTCAGAAATTAGGAATTTTATTGCAAACAATGAACTGAATCAGCCTTCAGGCTTAACGGAAAAAAGGTAAACTTTGCACATGCAATTATATCACTAGCTATTGGAATTTTCAGAAGTTGCAAATTTGTACTAGAGATGATATATTTGATTCCTAGGAATCAATGCAATTTCTGAACAATGCATCTTGAATGGTTTCCTGAAATTTTTGTTTGCTGACCAATGAAATCTGTTTCAGTTTTTGAATTATAACTCTATGAAGCAAGCCAGGATTCTCTTTAATCAGTCAAGTTTTCAGGATCTTGGCAAAGAGAGAGAGAGAGAGAGACAGACTTTCAAATCACGAACTTAACCGTTTGTCACTTGCCAGTTGAATTACGGGAAATGGAGGTTAATCATTACACTTTTACCCTCTTGCTCAAGTTTACAGTCTTGAAGCTGATTGATATATATATATATACGTGTGTGTGTGTGTGTGTGTGTGTGTGTGTGTGTGTGTGTGTGTGTGTGTGTGTGTGTGTGCAAGCATTCATATATTTTGGGGAAATGCTTATGCAAAAAAAAAATGTGTTCTGCAACACCTTGGAAGTGTCACTGTCTTGAGTACGTACAGTGTTTTTTTCCAGTTTGAATAATCATCTACTGATTAAATAAGAAGCAGTCATTCATAGTAAATTATTAAATTTCTGCCACTTTTAAAGTTACATTCTTACACACTCTCTTTACTAAATCCTATTAAATATTTCAGATGATCCATTTGGTTTGACAAGAGCCATATTCAGGATCTGGTGTAGTCAGATCCTAAGAGCTGACATTATCTACATCAAATGTACACAAACAATATAGTACAGACCCAAACAAAGAGGATGTATCTACTGACAACCAACATGGGCATGTGCTCAGAGTGAATGCACCTTCTGGGCACTAAGTTATTTTGTGAAAACAGCTAGGTAAAGAAACAGTGCCAGGTACTGTGTTTACTTTGACAGATTCTTTTCCTCCAGTGGCCAACAATGAAATAAAGGGAAAAAGTTTGTCAGTAAACCATTTCCAATAGCAGATCTGAAGGAGGGAACAGAGTGTTGCGTCTTTATTTCCCAGACAGGAAGTTTAGCACAGTTGCAGGAAACCAAAGGCCAGTCAGTGTCTTACTCTTCACCAGTAATCATTTGATAGCAAGAAGACTTCCTGTCTCTATGACACACACACAAGATGTCAGTCTGCAGGTGCATTGCCATACTGAACATAAACATAAGATTGATGTAAAGTACAAACAAAACATGTTTTCTTCCTTCTTTCTTTCTTTAATCATTTGTTTAGTTATTCCTAAATTTCTCTTTATTGTTCCTTTTTTCTATTATGTTTTCCTTTCTAGCTGTATTTTTTGTTTCTGTTCTCTCTCTTTCTTGGTCTTCCTTTAATTTCTTTTTTCTTCTCTATTTTTTTTTTACTTTATTCTTCTGTTTAAGTTTGTACTTGAAACTACACTGTGTGCATGTTCTCCGTCTTTTCTAATGCCCATGTGTAATAGCATTCAATATCTGGGGACTGAAAGTAGGGCATCTTCATATTATCTCCCCACCCACAAACGTGCAGACACATGCTTGCAGGCACATACAAACACATGCACACTCACTCACACAAAAAAATGCACCTTCTAACTTGTGTCCTTACTGTCTCTTCTAGTGCCATCCCTGTGCACTCACAGATATGAAACCAAAGCAAAACCCTGTCTCCCACTACCCCACAAACAGCCATTCTTTGATTTTACTATCCCTTCTCATTCAGTACTGGTGCGGTCTTGTATCTCCAAATACTCCAGTGCCCTACTCAAGTGCACTGGTAACATTGTTAAACAACTGGGTATCTTTATTTTTCTCTTACCATTTTTATATGTTTTTTTTTTTACTTACTACCATTTCTCATCCTTTTATTCAGTGTGGTGCAGTCCATTTATATTTCCAGTCCAATATTTTGGGTGGAGTTATACAAGTGGCTGCCAAGAGCATAGCTTTCTTTCTGAAATGAAGAAAGAAAATACTTAAATTTTTATTTTTCAAACCTCAGTGAAACACAGCACATCATTTAAATCCTTATTTATTACTGGACAGTGTCAGGAATTGCCCGATTCTGTTCCAAAAGCTGACATTTTCCCTTTAATTAAGATGCAGAGCAGAATTCCGCTGGAGTGTGGCACTCACTGCATAATCTAAATGCATATCTGAAAACCAGTTCTGCTCCTTAAACCATGTTATTCTGACATCATGAGGAGAGCACATTCTATTCATTAAACTGTCAAGTCTGTCTGTACAGAATCGTGAACCAAAATTTGCCTGATGATGTAATCAACATTCTCCGGTCTTAGACAGAAAATAAGCTCTACAGCTGGTGCAGTGATGTCAGATAGATAACAGCGGACTGCATTAATTATAAGCTTATCTACCGACAGACACTTCTGTAGTTGTAGATCAAGACAGTCAGCCCCTCTCAACCCCAGCAGAATGCAATGTACTTTTCCATAGTTATGACACAGACTGAGAAATTCTATGTGTGGCATGGTTTAACTAAGTGTGTGTGCATTGCTGCAGCCCTGAGATGGTGACTACTTGAATGCAGCAACTCTGCTTATTACTTTGTATAATTACTCATAATAGCTAGAAAAATTGTAAATGAATATTTAAAATTCAATATCTATCTGTAAGAAGTGCAGCCAGGCTTTTCGATTACAAACACCATTACTTTCCATTATATGCTTCTCTGCTTGTGCTTCTCATAAAGAACCCATTCGAAAAGGCTGTATGTGGCACAGTATGCTGTAGATACAGGAACCCTAAAAATGCATATGGTACTAATCTTCTAATTACCGTCCAGTGGCCGTCTCCCAAGACACAGCATCATACCTCTCAGCCGACAAGATTTTTGCAGAATGTCCAGATGTTCTTCGTGTTTCACTGTTGCAGTCATCACACTTGGGTTATCTGCCTGCAGGTAGCCCTCAGTCAGCCCAAATACGAGAGACTTAGTATTCCTGTGTCTGATGCTGTGGCTCCAGGACTGATGCCAGGTCATCAGGGGTATAAAAACAGGCAGCCGACACCATTACATCAGTCTTTCTTGCCGAGGAGCCCAAAGCAGAAGCAGTTCGCAAGTGCCGGTCAGCTGCTACCTGAGTTTTCGTTTACAAATTGAATAATCCTGAATTCTTCTAAAGCTAAGTACCCCATCGAGGATCCTTTTTTCTTGCTCTTACTGATGTCAGAAAAAGTTAACAATTGTCTTGCCTGTGGAAAGCAAATACCTCACAGAGATTTTCATTCTTACTGCGTCACCTGTTTAGGCCCAGACCACGATGTACCTCGCTGTTGGTTTTGTGCCTTGTTTAACTCCCGAACCATTCATTGTCAGGCTCTCTTTGTCACTAAATTCTTTCGCTCTCAATCTCCATATTCTGAAATGGCTTCGGTAAGCCATCCAACTACCGATACTCTGAAAACACATAAGGATAAAGACAGAGACAGACCGCATAGGTCCAAAGCTGCTGATGACTCTTCCATTAAGCTAGTTGCCAGTCCACCGGTACTCAGTGAGGTGCTTTCGCAGCCCTTGATGCCCACTTCAATGGATTTGCAGGCCTCTACCGAGACCCATTCAGAGTCCGGTATGCCCCGTGACTCTTCTTTGACTATGGAACCTGTGGATGTCTCTACCTTGGATGGGTCCGGAGCCGCTGTTAAGGCACCAGCTTCTGAGGCAGTTCTTTGCTCAACCAATGTTCGACTCAAACCGATGACTTATTTTTTACCAAAACTACAGAGTTTCTTAGGCCCAGAGTACACACTACCCCTAGAAAATCGACGACCAAAGAGCATGCACCTGCTCCCATGCCACAAAAACAAATGCTTAGAATGGCAAAATACCTTAATATGCTGATTTCAGCCTTCCTCTGCTAAGAGAAAAAGAGACCAGTACCTTACAGCTTCTACAGACCAGGAGTCCGATGACACTGAGATTTCTGATTATGAAGACATGCCCTTATCTGCTTATGAGGATTCAGATGCAGAGGAATCCATTCCCTCTGTCTCCCCTCTAGAGGATTTTAGGATTTTTCTTTTGGTGAAACCTTGCATACCTTAAGAGAGAATTTCTACTGGGAATGCCAAGACTGTCCTCAGTCCAAAAAGAGACTCAGATAATTCCTAGAGTTGCTTCAGCACAGGCCTTTAGCAATACCCCCTGTCCTGGATGTTATTGATGATGTTTTTTATGGAGTCCAGTCTTACTCCTGACACTTTACCTCCTGCCCCTAGGAAACCAGACAGGTACTACAGAGTACCTGACACTCACAAATGTCTTTTCAAGAATCCTATTGCTGACCCAGAGATTATTTCCCAGGGGCCTAAAGGTATCAAGGCTACTACAGCCAAGAATCCCACCCCTTCAGACAGGGATTCCAGAGCTTTGGACAGATGGGGTAAGAAGGTATATACCTCTGCAACTCTTACTATTAGGGCATTGAATTGTCAGTTTCACATGCTGAAGTACCAGCAGCATATTATGGAACTTATTAAACAAAAAGTGGCAACCTTTACAGACTGTGCAGAAAATAAAGAATTGCAGGAGCTTATGCACTCTGCAAGCAAAGTCAGTAAGCATACTTTGCAGTGTGGCTTTGACGCCCTAGAAGCATCTTGCCAGGCAGCAGTCACTGGATCTGTACTGAGAAGACATGCTTGGCTGAAGGAGCAGACCTTGCCAGACCATGTCAAATCAAAGTTACTAGACACTCCTTTGAAGAAGGACAGTTTGTTTGGCACCAAAACAGAAGAGGTTCTTAAAAAGATGGAAGAAAAAGCTAAGTCTATGCAGACTGTTAAATAATTCTTACAAGTGCAACCCTCTAAATTCAGTAGGCATTGCCCTTCCAAACACTGGTCCTTTCCAACCCCCTCCAGGCCTTCTCAAACCAGACCCAGGGGAAAAAGACCACCCAGACTACAGTCTCAGGGTATGCTGAGATCTAAGCAATGGAGTGCCCCCACCCCTAAAGCAGGGAGTGGTAAGTCACTTCCTTACAGAAAAAACTCACAATGACTTCTTTACTCCACTCCCCAGCCCTGCCCAATTGGTTCTGCCCCTAGGAGAAAAACTTGCCCTTCATGCAAAAACTTGGATGTCCATCACACAGGACCGGTGGACCCTCAACATTGTATACCAGAGGCACAAATTTTATTTCCATTCACTGCCAACCCCAAGCATGTTTCCAGACCTTCCTTCAAACCAGTGGGCAGAGGCTCAAAGCCAAGTAGCTTCCCTGCTCAATATCAGAGCTATTCAGCCGGTTCCAGTAGAACAGAGGGATCAATGAGTCTACTCCAGACTCTTCCTGGTACCCAAGAAAGAGGGCTCTTGGTGCCCAATCCTGGATCTTTCAATTCTCAACACCTTCCTGGTGGTACCAAAACTCAAAATGCTTACCATGCAACAGCCTCTTCCTATGCTAGCCAGGAATGCCTGGTTAGTCACCCTGGACTTAAAAGAAGCCTATCTGCACATCCCCATAAGGGAGTCATGCAGGAAGTATCTACATTTCAGGGCAGGGTCTATGTATTATCAGTTCTCAGCACTTCCCTTTGACTTATCTACTGTGCCCAGAGTTTTCACAAAATACCTGACTCCAGCCATTGCATACTGCAGGCAGAGAAATATCCAAATTTTCCCGTACTTGGACGACTGCCTGATTCAGGTGGACAGTTAGGAATTGCTGTTGCAGCACCTGATATTTGTGAAACACCTTCTCACTTCCTAGGAGTACACCATCAACGAAAAGAAATCAAAACTGGTACCCAGTCAAAAGATTGCATTCCTAGGAGCAAGCTTGGACACAACATCCCAGATGGCATTCCTCACTTCAGAAAAACAAGTCTATCTGACAGCCTGCCTCAAACAAATGGCCACCAGAACCCAGCTATCTGCAAGAAAAATACTGCAGGCCCTAGGGTTTATGGCCTCATGTATACTGCTAATTCCATATGCAAGACTGCATATGAGGAAACTGTAATGGTACTTAAAAAGTCTTTGGTGCCAGCATTCTCAGGACTTGGAAACAGTCATTCCTATCATACCTTGTCTAAGGACAGAGTTTCTTTGGTGGGCAGCAGCATGCAACCACAACAGGGGACTGCCCTTTACTCAACCCCATGCCACCCAGACCCTAACCATAGATGCATCAGACTATGCCTGGGGAGCACATATGGACGGCAAGTGCATTCAGGGCCACTGGAGCCCAAGTCAAATTCATCTTCACAGCAACAAAAAAGAGATGCAAGCTGTGCAGAACATCCTGACAGCTTTTAGATCCCTACTCTTTCCAGGACAACTGCTAATAAAAACAGACAACACCACAGTTATGTGGTACATCAACAAACAGGGGGGAACCCACTCCTACCCACTCTGCAGGTTAGCCATGGCCCTGTGGCACATGGCCTAGGACATGCAAGTCCATCTGCAAGCTCAGTTCCTGCCAGGCAAACAAAACTCACTGGCAGACGACAAGCAGAAATCTCCTAGACCCACACGAGTGGCAGTTGGAGCCCAGCACCTTCAACCTTCTGATTCAGAAATGGAGGATCCCAGAGGTGGATCTCTTTGCCTCCCCCTACAACCACCAGCTCAGAAAATTCTGCACAAGGAATCCTCACAGCAGGGCCTGGAAAGTGGATGCCCTATCTTTTCAGTGGGTAAATCTCTCAATCTATGCCTTTGCCCCTCTGCCCCTTCTCTCAAGAGTATTACTCAAGATAAGACAGGACAGATCAAGGACAATTCTGATTGCCCTAGACTGGCCACACCAGCACTGGTACCCACTCCTGCACAGCCTGTCACCGGTGCCACCCTGGCACCTACACCAGAACCCAACCCTGCTCTCTCAGCAGGAGGGACAGATTTTGCATCCACAACTACAAACCCTAAATCTTGCAGCCTGGCTTATTCCTTTAATTCTCCCTCAGCAACCCCAAGTAAGCAGGTGCTGGATGTCTTTCTTGAAGCCAGAAGATCCAATACAAGAAAATCCTATGCTTATAAGTGGAAAAGGTTCTGCTCCTGGATGCTGTCTAAAGGAGAGGACACAACTCTGCCCTCCCTGCCTCTAATCCTGGATTACTTTGCAGATCTACTCCACAAAGGCCTGTCCTTCTTCTCCATTAAGATACATGCCTCAGCCATTTCTGCTCATTACAACACTGAGCCACCTCTCTTCTCGCACCCTCTTATCAAACAGTTCCTGAGAGGGGCAAACAACTTAAGTCCACCAAGGAGAGCACCCACCCCTGCTTGGGACCTTAACTTTGTACTGGAAAAGCTCATGCTTCCCCCCTTTGAACCTGCTGCATCAGCAGACTTAAACTTTCTCTCTTGGAAAACAGCCTTGCTTTTAGCCATCACTTCAGCTAGAAGAGTGTCTGAGCTACAAGCACTTATGGCTGTGAAACCCTTCATTATTTTCCATGCTGTCAGGGTTTCCCTCAGGACTAACCCTTCCTTCATGCCTAAAGTGGTGTCCAGTGTGGCTCTCAACCAATCCATCCATTTGCCAACTTTCTTCCCTAATCCTCAGAATAAAGGGGAAAGAATCTTGCACTCCTTGGACATGCACAGGCAGCTCAGATTCTACCTTGATAAGACTAAGCCCTTCAGAAAATCTGACCAGTTACTAGTCAGCTTTGCAACAGGGGCAGAGGGCAAGGCCATTTCAAAACAAGCAATTTCCAAATGGATAGCACACTGCATACATTTCTGCTACAAGCACCATGGGAAACCAACCCCTCAGGGGGTCAGAACACATTTCACTAGGGCAACATCTACCTCTACAGCATTTCTCAGGGGAGTCCCTGCCAGGGACATCCTGGAGGCTGCTACCTGGAGTTCTGTACACACCTTCACCAAGCATTACCACCTGCCTATCTTTTCCAAATCCTGGGCAGGTTTTGCAACAGCAGTCCTGCAAGGAATTCTAGCCAGCCATAACTCTTCTTGTCTGCCTCCACCCTTTAGCTTTGGGAATCTACCCAAGTGTGATGACTGCAACAGTGAAACATGAAGAACATAGCACAGTTGTGTACACTTACCATAAATGTAGATGTTCAAGTTCATAGGTTCATAGGTTCATAGGTTGGTACTAGGCTATCAGCCCTAGGGCCTATACAAGCCTAGCCATAACAATTCCCTGGCTATTTCTTCCCACATTATTTACTTTCCTGGGCCCCTGTCTAGCAGGGCGACTGACGTGATCCCTGGGGTGAATTTCCTTTCTCCCATCCAATTGTCAAGGTTCGTCTTGAAGAGGTCCAAAGAGGCACTCTGCTTGACGTGTATGGGCAATCTATTCCAGAGTATGGGGAGCCTCTGGGTCAGGAACCTATCCCTCCAGCATGTTTTGTTTATTGTGATGACAAGGTTTAGATCCCTGGAGCGTGTAGCTCTGAGGGATTGGGATTTCTTTAAGTGTAGCATGTCCAACAGCTCTGGGTTTGACATGGCCTTGTATGTTAAGCAGAGATCGCCTCTGAGTAGACGATATGCGACAGAGTATAGCTGGAGTTTTTTAAGGCGGTCAGTGTAGGGCATCTGCTTTAGGCCTGTGATTCTTTTAGTGAGGTATTTCTGAGGCCTTTCCAGTTGTTGCAGATGTCTTGAGAGGTACATACCAAATGGGGCATTGTATTCTATAATGGGTCTAATGAGGTATGAGTACAGTGGGACAATGACCTCCTTCTTTCTGGATGAAAAGCCCTTCGTGATGAGGTGTGCCACATAGAAGGATTTCCTGACTGTTGTGGCGATGTGGTTATCGAAGGTGAGACCACTGTCCACCTGTGTCCCTAAGTCTCTTATCACACTTTCTGTGTTTAGTGTACTGCCACCTATATGGTAATTCATGGATACATGTTTTTTCCCAAAGGGGATAACAATACATTTCTTGGCATTGAGCTTGAGCCCATGGCTCTGGCACCAAGCATCTGTTTCTGTAAGGCCCTTTTGTAGAGTATCCACATCATTTGGGGATTCAATAATGGCTCCCAGTTTGCAGTCATCTGCAAACTTTGTTAGCCAGAGTCCCTTAGTGTTGACCTGTACTTCAGAGAAGTAGATGCCAAACAAGAGCGGCCCCAGGACTGAACCCTGAGGTACTCCACTTGTCACTTGTCTGGAGTTGGATTTGGAGTCGGCTACTTTTACAGTGTGAGTTCTATCAGTAAGCCATTTAGCAACCCATTGGGTGACATAGGGATTAATGCCCAACTTAGTAAGTTTATCTATGATTCCAGAGTGGGGGATGGTGTCAAAGGCCTTGGCAAGGTCTAGATAGGCTGTGTGGACCACCTTACCCTTGTCCATGGCTCTGGAGACTGATTCAAAGAAGTCAATCAGGTTCAGGAGACAAGATCGGCCCTTCACAAACCCAAACTGGGTGGGGTGCAGTGTTTGAAGGTTGCCAATGTCTTTGTTTATAAGTTCCATGATAATACGCTCCATGGCCTTGCAGATAAGGCTTGTCAGACTGATGGGACGGTAGTTTCCGGGATCCAAGGTGGATTCCCCTTGTGGATTGGGATAACTGTAGCTCTGCGCCACTCAGTGGGCACGAAACCTGAGGTGAGGCTATGATTAAACATGACACTTAGGTGAGGTGCCAGTTCATATTGTAGTTCATGTAGTACACAGCCGGGATGTCATCTGGTCCCATGGATGCTGTATTCTTGGCTTTAGAGAGTGCGTTTTGTACCTGTGTGGCCGTTATTACTGGAATTTGGCAATCTTCCAGTATTGAGATGGGCCATTTAGGGGTGAGAGGGGGTGAAGTTGGCACTGAATCGATCTGCCAGGATATTGGCAATATCCTTTGGATCAGTATATTTAATGCCATTCTGTTTTAGCTCAGAGCAGATCTGAGCATTGCCATTTAGATTCTTGACATAGTTATAGAATGCTTTGTGGTTGTCTTTGGAATCTTTGGCAATTTTATTTTCGTAACTAGCTTTGGAGGATTTTATGAGGCATCTCAGTTTCTTACTGACGCTAGTAAGGGAGTTTTTTGCATCCTGGGATTTTCCTCTTTTCTGCAAAAGTTTCTTCCTTTTGTTGTAAAGTTTGTTTATGGCAGAGGACCACCAGATTGGCTTCCTTTTTCTGGATGAGAGCATTTTGGTTCTATTTGGGATGGCACGATTCATGCATGAGTGGATGTGCTCGTACAGTGCCTTAGTGTAGGATTCAGCAGTTGAACTTTCAGTTCCCGTCTGCATGGGTGTTATGAAGTTTGTCACTTCTGACTTGAGTAGCATGAAGTTGGCTTTGGAGAAGTTTTTTATGGTGGTTTCTTTACTGGGGGTGGGGTGGGATGTGGATGTTAAGGGTGATTAGCTTATGGTCAGACCTGACTAACGAGGGGTGACCATAGGTATGGAGCATTGATTTCCCATGTTGGTAATGACCAGGTCTAGGATATTGGAGCCCCTGGTGGGACTATGAATTAGTTGATCCAGGGCATTGGAATTTATGAATTCTAAGAACCGTTGCAAAGGTGTTGGGACATGAGTAGTTTTCCCAGTTAATGGCAGGGTAGTTAAAATCACCCAGTATTAGGGTGTTTGGTTCTATCTTAATATTTTCCAGTATGTTTAGAAAGGTGTAGTGAGAATCTTGGGGTATGGTGGGGATCTGTAGCAAGCTACAATTTGGATTGCAGTCTTACCTAGTGTTAGTTGCACTTGGAGAATTTCAGACACATTGTGTTGGCCAACTAGCCTGGTGGTGTGAATATCCTTGGTGAATATTGACACTCCTCCACCTTTAGTGTTTCGGTCCTGGTTTGGTGGTCGAAAAGTGTGGTAAGAGTTGTAGCCTGGTATTGCAGGGGTGCTCTCTGGAGCCTTGAACCAGGTCTCAGTTACTGCACAGATATCGATGTTCTCCATTTTTAGGAGTGCCTCGAGAGAGTGCATTTTGAAGTTTAGACTTCTAGCATTGAGTAGCATTACCTTCAGATTTTGCATGCTTGTACCTGTTACGGTGGTGGTTTTGTCCTTTGAAGTTTGCCTAAAAAAGGCACTATAGGGGTGGCAAGAGCCTTAGCCAGTAACCTGAATCCCAGGGGCGACAGGTGAAGACCATCTCTGTGTATTCACTGTTGCAGTCCTGGTTTCCCTCCCTCCAGCCCCCTGGTTTATCTCTCTCTCTCTCCTCTCTATGGCTATTACTCACCCCTTTCAGGGTATTGGTATTGGTATTTACATTTTACTGGTAGTGTAGCTCCCTATTTGGGGGGCCATTGACATTTGGGGCAAGAAAAACTGATGTAATGGGGTCAGCTGCCTGTTTTTATACCCTGATGACCTGATGTCAGTCCTGGAGTGACAGCATCTGATGCAGAAATACTAAGTCTCTGGTATTCGGGCTGACTGAAGGCTACCTGCAGGCAAATAACCCAAGTGTGATGACTGCAACAGTGAATACACTCAAACATCTACGTTCATGGTAAGTGTACACAACTGTACTATTTTCGCCTCTTATTTTGGTCTGTTGCTCATAAAATCTGTGGTTTTCTGTCAAAATATTGAGGATTGAAGTCACTAAATAATACTAAATAATGGCAGGCATTTGAGTTTCATACTTCATATCCTTCAGAAAATATATAATAATGTATAATCTGTCATTCTATCAACATTCTAAGTTTATTGGAGCAATATTTAAAATCTGTCCCTATTTTTGGGGCTTTGTCCCTCCATTTTTTCTGGCTTTGTCCAGGTTTCATGTGCTGACAAGTTGAGAGGTATGCACCATAGCATCAACAGTGTCATAAGATCATTTAAGAGAGTGTCTGGTACCTGGGACATAGAAGAAAGTAAGGAATTTAAGGATGTCTGAAGAGTCACAAGCAGGAAGATCAGCAACTAACTGTTTCATGCTTTCAAAGGACATAAAAAAATATATATATAAACATATCGGCTTGGCAATTCACTGTTCTGAAGGCTAAGGTGGAAGAAATATAAACTTTCTTCCCAAACCTATGAAAAGCTCTTTCAACCTTGTCTATTGGAATAGGGTTATCTGTCATAAGCTCTTTGGAAGAAGATGATGTGGAAAAGGAAACCACTGCAGGGTCTGCCCCAGGGCTTCTAAAGAAAACTTCTGTTTGTGGAACTTTATACAATTTATCTGATTTTCTAGGGACTAGAGGTTGGCCATCAGGCAAACTGCTGGCTGCAAAGAATGCATTGGCTAAGGCCAGTAAAACAAGAGGAATAGCTACAGTTTGAGGGGAATTCACCTGTAGCAATTCATAATATCTTTGCAGTGTCTCAGATATTTATTTTTGTTCCCATTTAAATTACTCCTTCCTCCTGGTAATAGTGTCAAAAATATACTTTCCATCTGATTAATCTGATGAAACTTTTTTTCAGACTCTGATCCCTAGTTTTCTGATGTTGAAAGTTGAGTGGCATAGTCTAAGTCAAATTCCTGTACACCAGATTCTGGATCAGAATCAGAGGGAGATGGAGATCTTTTCCTTTTAGCTGGATGTGAAGATTCTGATTGTAATGACTGATGCGCTTTAAATAAGCCTTTGGCAAATATAAATAAACCATCTTTCATGCTTTTCCTAAAGGAGAGACAAGTTCAGAAGTGTGCTTCTGATTGTGTTTCCTTTTCCTGGAAGTGTCTATCAATAAAGAGCATTCAGACATGCAGTCATCTTGCTGGGAATCCAACTCCTTACAGTAGCCCTATAAGGGCTCTGCTCTGTTTTCAGATGTCATCAGTAGTGCTTCTCTGCTGCCTGAAGCTAATGAACAAGGGACATTGGAGGATGTGCTTACCTCTCATCTCTTAATGGCTTTGCAATGATCAGTGCCACAGTAGTTCAGTGAAGGTGACATATGATCTGAAGGCTCTGATATAGCAATAGTGATGTTGCCCAAAAAGACAGAGGAAAGGAGGAATCTAGAGTGAAAGCTGAAGCCTCCCTAGATGCCTTTTTACTTCTTCTTGGGTACTAGAGGGGGATCATTCAAAGAGCTGGAACCTTGGTTCATCACTTTACCAAAAAGAGCATCAAACTTGTAGTTCTCCAAATGTAACAAAATGGTACTACATCTGCTTGTCAAATTTTAGGAGCAAAAGACACAGAACAAGACTGAGTGTCATGTTCTTCCTCAAAACAGACAAGACGTGCAGTGATCTTTGTAGGAATCTTTTAAACAATAACCATTCTGTTAGACATAAATTCACAGAAATTAGCAACACTTTTCTTATAAAAATGGAAGGTAGTCTGTAATGGGGTATCTATCCTCCCACTTTGCAATGAACTGGCTGACCATTGAACCTACCAAGTCACAGCAGAGAGTAAGACTTCTTCATTGCTTCAATGTGCCCATACATCTGCTTTTATACCAGATCACCAAAATTGCTTGTATTGCTTCCTATATATTGGTTATATGGGCACATGGAAGGTGCTCTAAACCTTTAGAAGCTGGCTGGTTATCTGATCCTGGCAGGATATGTCCTACCTAGCTTAGATTATGGCAGCAGTGATATAATGATAAATATCTGAACATTTAGAAACCAGGTCTTGTTTGTTGTGGTATATAGTAACACGTATACTCTCAGTATCCTGCTGGAAACTGATTGTGTGTACACCAAGTATCATTTGCTATCAAGTTTTAAAACAATTGGAGCTGCTACTTCTAAAAGTTATCAACCTTGCAACAGTAGAAAGGTTTCACTGCTGTCGAAAAATTGTATACTACAAGAAAGGAAATCACATTTAAATGTAGCAAATTTTCTGAATGTAATAATTACTTGTACTGTGGAATTGGTAGACTGAATGCCTGGTGAAATTTATTAAGTTGCAAACTACTTGCAACAGAAAAATTAAAGGCAAAACAAGTAATAAACAAAGCACCGGTTATGTTGAAAATAAAATGGTTATCAGGAAGGTAAAATATGTTAAACTCTACTAAGATGTAGCAGTATGGGTTTTCATGAATAAACTGTACTAAGCAATTAAGTCTGGTATTTAGTGATCTGCCCACTGAATACCTTAGGCTAGCTGCTGATGCAATCCCTTACCCCATTTACATTCTCATAAATAGATCCATCCTTGACTCTTACATCCCCAAAACCTGGAAAATGGTGTTTATTTTACCGCTCCACAAAGGTGGTGACCGCACAGATCTTTCCAATTACAGTCCTATTGCTATTCTTTCTCGTATCTGTTTCCATTATCTCTAAAATGCATTCAAAAAATACATTCAAATTCAGCTTCTTGACTTTCTCACCAATAATCACATTATTTCACCTACACAACATGGCTTCAGACCAGGTCACAGCACAATGACTGCCTTAATCTCTTTCATGGACATAATCAACAAGGCTAGGGACTCTGGTAAATGTGTCTCATCCACATTCTTGGGCCTTTCAAAAGCCTTTGATACCATTTCCCATCCTCTTCTTCTAAATTGACTCTCACAAACTGGACTCTCCTCCCCTTCACTTAATTGGCTTGCAAGCTATCTGTCTAACAAGCAAGCAAGCAGTTAGATGGAATTCCTCTCTCTCTCTTTTTCTCTCTCCATCTCTGCTGGTGTTCCCTGGGGTCTATATTGGGACCCCTACTATTCAGCATCTTCATCACTAATTTATACTTGTCACACACCCATAGCTCTCTTATTCAATATACAGATAATTCAACTATCATTTGCTCTGCTGAATCCATTCCCAAGCTCCAACATATTACTCAGCTAGCATTCTCCTCCAATGAAAACTGGCTTACCAAAATCACTTGCGACTCAATCCTTACAAAACCAAGCTACTTGCCTTTTACCCCTAAGGAAAATACCCATTTAAACAAAGACCAATTCTTTATACTCTCCCACAACAAAACTCCAATTGAACTAGTCACCCACACTAAATTACTAGGGGTTATAATAGATGAACTATACATGAATTTCTTGTAGATAATTTTTTAATGAAAAGCAAAGGTCTGATATGTATTTTGTTAGTGTTTCTAATATAATTGTCCTTCAGCGGCAATTTATTAATTAAATGGATTCAAGCATTTGTAGTGTGTTCCTATAGGATGGCTGTGTCATGTGGTGGTGTTGCATTGCGTATATATATATATATATATATATATATATATATATATATATATATAATTTTAAATGTATTACTCAAACTCTGAAGAAGGGGCATTCCCGAAAGCTTTGTTTTTTAATAAAGAGAGCGTTTTTTATGCTATTCGTTTTTCTTGGATGTCTTTCGTTTAAAGAATACAAGAAACTTAAACCGTGGTTGGATTTGAATCTTATACCATTGGAACAAGCATGGTTTTAAAAAGAGGTTGACCTATTTTAAATGAGGTGGTCAAGAAAATGCAAAAAGGCGTGGAAGATGTTATAGCTAAAAATGAGGAAATGCAAAAGCCATAGCCAGATGACACTGCTGCTAAATGCAGAGACTATGTAATAAAACTTGAAAAAATGGTTTCTGAAAACAAGGATGAAATAGATAGCAGGAGTGGGAACAAATGTGTATTTTAAGAATGAAACAAAAGATTAGTGTCTGACTTTAAGCAGTTAAAAAGCTGTAAAAGTGAACCAGAAAAAGTAACTGCTGCTTCAGTCAAAAGAATACCTGAACTTGCTAGACAAGTTGGATCAGTAAAACAAAACCGTAAGCTTGAGAGTTTAAAGAACACTGATGCAGCAAATATAGGCAAACAAGTGACTGTTAAAAGACAGAACTGAAACAACTGTATCATAGTATCAATAAATGTTGGAGTGCTTAAAGAAAGATGGGTTGGGAGTTGGAATAATGGTTTAGGTGTTTACCTCACAGATGCAAGGTACAGAGTTTGATTCTCACAATTGAAGGGACATTAGCTAGACTTAAAATGACCTGCAACAACAGCTAGCCTAGTACTTATCTATGAACCAATGAAGATAAGGTGCTACAGAAAAAAAAATACCAGCCAAAATTTTTACATTCTATTGGTGTTACAGAGGTGAATTACTTAGGTATTACCATCAAGAAAGATGTGGTCAATAAACATTTCACCTCCACTATTTTCCGCAAGCCCACCTACTCTAATAGCCTCCTACATTTTGATAGTTACCACCTCCTGTACCAAAAGAAGGCTTTAGTAAAAGGACAGGGGGTATGGCTTGCCAGGATGATATCTGAATATGATTAATTTATAGAGCAAATTGAGACCCTTAAAGGGATGTTACTACACAGAGGTTATCCAGGTAATTATTTAAACAACATCCTTCAGGAGGTAATAAATAAGAGAGCTAGTGGCTATTTTTCCCCTTCTTGGTACAGGGGAAGGGTTATCAAACAAGGAAAATCAAGAGACTAAGACTTTCCATAAACAATGTGCTATTTTCAAGTTTAATCAGCATTTTTATAGCATCAGGAATATTATTGAACATAACTGGAACATTTTTAGAATTGATGCAGAACAGGCACAGTTGTTAGGCCGTGTTCCCCAACATTGTATATAAAAAGGCATGTAGCATCAAAAATATGTTGGAAAGGCAGAAATGTGATCCTGATATAGGGGCAGGGATGGTTAAATGCTGCTATTGCCTACAATGCCAATATATCATTGAAGCCAAGGAGATTTGTATTCCCAATTATGGGAGACACTCTATACAAGGGAAAGTCTCCTGCGGCAGTAAAGGAGTTGTGTACCTCGCCCTACGTACTCAATGTCTGAGTTTTTACATTGGTAAAACTAAAAATGCGTTCAGAGGTAGAATTTATCAACACTACTATGACATCAGTAGGAAAGATGTTAAAAATGCATTAGCAGGACATATAGTAACCAGCGAAGGACATGGGTTTAGATTCATTATTACTGAGCAGGTTAGGATGGGTGAAAGAGGTGGGCCACTCAACTATTCCTTAGAAATGGCTGAGCTTAGATGGCAAATTAGGAAAAATGCATCTGAAGCACCGGGTCTTAATAGTGCAGTATCCATCAGCTCTGTTCTCAGGCTCAAGGCACAATTTCTTATATGACAGTCATCGATACCTACTATTAGGGTAGGATGCTAATAAACAACAAATACATATATACTTTCATACGTATAAATATTGACATCTGCTGCTTTGATTATTTTTAACTTATTATAGGAGATATTTATTTATCACGTATCTTTTATATGTTTTTAATCACATTTTTTCTTTTTTACTGTGAGTGCAATATATATATATATATATATATATATATATATATATATATATATATATATATATATATATATTGCTCTTTAAATGTTTCTATGTCCTTTCAGCACATTATTTTATTAATTAGTTAATGATGACGACTAATTTGTTGGAATAGCATATATAAGGCTGTTGGGTAATATGCTGTGTTATTCTGATGAAGTTTCTATTCAAGAGACAAAAGTGCTCAAATGTTGTTTGTGTGGATTGGATCCTGGTCTCCTGCTTTTTAGATATTACATTTTGTGTGGAGCCTTGTTTTCATTGAGATAGAACAGAATAATACTGCAGGTGATTTGGTGCAGTAGTTGAGTGTTGTCATCTCACAACAGATTCTCCAGTTCGATTTTCGGCTGGGGTGCCTTCTGTGCAGAGTCTGCATGTCATCCTTGTGTTCACGTGGGTTTCTTCTGGGAGATCCATTTTCCTCCCACATTCCAAAGACATGCATCTAGAGTGTTAATCCCAGGGCCTCTGCTGAAAATGGGCTCTCTCTCTCAGTTGGATATTCCTGGTAAATAAATGTTAAATAAATACAAATAAAAAGGAGCAAAGTGACCCAGTGCTTGAATTTAAAAGACAAAAAGAAGTTTGAAGGGAAAGATGAACACAAAGAAATTATATTTTAGGGGATTATCTAAAAATGAAATTCCACTGCTAAAATAAAATGTGAAAAAGACAAAAACAATAAGAAAACTGAATGAAACTGCATTCAGTCAGCAAATGTAGGATCTAGAATAAAATGTAAAAAAATGGAAACCTTGTTACTATTCTGCAGAACAAGAAAAGGAACTTGTGATGCAAGAAGAATGAACATGAATTGTATTTTTGAAGCAACAACTAAGTATACATACCAGTTTGGATGCTAAACTTAAAACTCAGTGCAAGGTTTATGAGAAATCTTCAAAGACAATAAAAGCTAATTTACAAAAAAAAAAAAAAGAATAGTAAACTAAAACAATATAAGCAAACACTTCAAATGCTGAATTGATAAAAGAAAGTCAAAAACAGAAACAGGTCAATAATGGAGACAAAAGCCCAAATGTTCAAAGGACATTGTCTATTTAATTAAATGATTCCATTTGTGAAGTAACAGATTTGTAAAGGAAACCACAAAAAGCATTAAAGAACCAAAAAAAAGAAGCATAAGTGTTTTGCCCCAAAATATAGTGTACTAGAAGTTAATGCACTTAAGAAGGAAGATCAACTGGTCAAGCCAGTGAAGCAGAAAGAAGTCGATTTTGCAAATTAATGCAGCTGTTCATAAACTGCAAATAAATGTTACAACTGCTGTCATTTTGGACATTTTGCAAGGGATTTACCAGACAGTCTACTTTTTTGCAAAATATTATGAACAAACTGTTTCAGTCAATACATGGTTCTATGCAAAATAACACGAAAAAATGTTCCATATAATACACAACACTGTGAATAATGTTACAACTAGTGTGCAACTCAAGCATAGTCATATATATTAGGGTACCTGACAAATCTTCGAACGCTCAAAATTTCGAACATTACATGGTCGAGACCAAACGTTCGAAATTTTGAGTGTTCGAAGACAGACTTTCAACGGCACCATATGGTGCAGATAGGGAGAATTTCCCTTTTCTGCACTGAAGTGCGGTTTCGGAGTTGATATATTTAAGTAGGGAGGGTGTAGGGGGTGCAGGGGGCTTTCTTCCCTGCCTACACTGTTAAAATGTTTTACTTTTTTTTTATTTGATGTTCGAACATCCAAATGTCGAACATCTGGTCTCGACCATGTAATGGTCGACATTTTGGATGTTCGAACATTTAACATAGACCCCCATATTATGCATGCCCATGTGGTTTAGTTAAAAACAGAACTGAAGGACAAGTGCCTTCATGATAATATCTGAACCACACATACCATGAAATGCCTACTACATTTCAAAAATGGGTATAGAGCATATGTATTTTTTTTTATTTGAATTTTACATTTAGTAGTTTATAGATGATAATTGTATGCTTTGCAGTGCATTAAAATAGATTCCCTGCCCATTGCTGTCCACTGTTATAACTTTTTAATTGTGTGGATATCCGGTATGAAATTTTCAGAGTAGTAATTTAAGGGATCCATCTGTCAAACTATTATGAGCTGCTCTGTAGTTCCTTTTGTAAGTAGTTATCAGTATTACATAAAACCTTGGCTGCTGTCCCTCATGTACTATTATCTTTCTGAGACCGTAAGCATTGTGGAGTTAACGTAAAATTGTCAAGACTCATTTAGTTTCAGTATAATATTAAGTTCATCTCATTCCTGGTATAGTATCACATTCAACTGTATGAGGTAGTCACAGTAACAGTAGACTTATTGCTATATGAAACTGCGCATATGATTTGGAATTAAGCAAAATATTTAAATTTACTGTGACTCAGAGCTACAGCAACTGCTGTCCAGCCTTCATAACTGACCACTGACTGGTGAATGGGTTTGGATGAGGATACTTAAAAATCAGTAGCAGAGTGCTTCATAGTTACAAGGCATGCCATCCAGAAGACCACTGAGGAAACCTATACAATTTTTCAGATCACTGTCTGGTTAGGTGATTGCACTGAATCACTCAGTTGACAAATGGAGGCTGAGGTAATCAGACACTGGACTACAGGAAGCAGCTCATGGCTTTCATCCTCTGGACTAACTGCCAGACAGGTATACTATATTCCAGATAACACAGTCTCAAAAACATGTCTCCGTTTCCTCCCTTTATTTTAAGTTATCTCATTCCACTAACCTCCAGGCTCCTTCACTTCTCAGTTCTAGATTCTGCTACCTTCTGCCTTATCTTGTAACCTACACCTAATTTCTATACCTCCTTTATGCGACATTTAGAAATTGCTTAAAATAGTATAGTTATTCTCTGCCAGTAGTCTTAATATGTGTTTCCTGCATTTTGCAAGAATCAGTTTCCTTACTTATTACAATGTACAAAAGTCTCTTTGGACTTACTTATACTGTTAATTGATATTTTGCTAAATGTATTATCTTATAATTACTTTATCATGTAAAGCTTTTTTATATGTGTACTGTGGAGCTTTTTTCCCTGGGCCTCTGCTGAAAAAGGGCTATAGCCCAGTCGGACTATCCCTGTCAACAAATGTCAAATAAATAAATAAATAAATAAAATAAGTCCAGCTGGGATGAAAAGCTCTGTGCACAAATATTTACATACAAATGTTTTAGAATATTCAAAGCAATCGTAATTGTTCAACAGGTGATAACATTATGATATATTAATTAACTGATCTATTATTCTGCTGATATAATAATAAGAGTAGAACCATTTTCCTAAGTTGGCTTAGCTGATAGTATAATATTTATATGTTGCAGCCAAAAAAATATTCACAAGGTAAGAATTTTAGTAACAACTCCCAAAGAACTGAAAGACACATGCATGTAAAGTAATGCTCCCTCCCATCATTTTTCTTAACTTGTTTTAACTAATACAAGTTTGTTGCCTTATTTAACCGGGTGCTAAAGCAGTTAGCAGAGAGGATGAATGCTATTAGCTGTTAATGAGCAGCCTCCTATAGTCAAAATTATAAGGTTTTATTCCTTCCCCCTCCATCTGCTTACTGTGTGGCTATAAGCAAATCACTTAACCAGCCAGGGCTTCTGGTGCATTTTAGTTGACTTCCTGCTGCTATGCTGACTGCTAGTCTTTTCTTCAGGTTATTCACTTCCTGACTTTTCCTACACTGCTTCTTTTCTTGTTTGTGGAAATTAAGTTTTCAGTTTCATGAGGAACTTGCTTAACGTGAACTAAGGATTGATATAGTGAATATAGGCTCACTGACACAAGACATAGCTTGCAAGCTTGGTTACACAACTTCTGCACAGCCTCTAGCTGTTTGCTATAAGCAACCATGACCACAACCACTAACGTCAATGAATTTCAAGCAATTTGGAAAATAGCTGGACCTACTGACCTTAGGTAAGATTTTAGTAGCATCGCAGGGCCATAATCCAACCCACAGTATGGTGAATATAAAGTTGACACCAATTTTATGACCGTATCAAAGTCAAGGTAACTAAGCTTAGACCCAGCCAAAAAAAGTCTGTTTGCAACAGAAGCACTGCAATACACCATGGACATTTTATGAGGAAAGGATTGTCTGACTTGTAAACCTTGTTCTCAAAGAAGTGCCCAACTTCCTTTGACTGGTTTTAACTAATACAAGTCTGTTGCCTTATTTAACCGGGTGCTAAAGCAGTTAGCAGAGAGGATGAATGCTATTAGCTGTTAATGAGCAGCCTCCTATAGTCAAAATTATAAGGTTTTATTCCTTCCCCCTCCATCTGCTTACTGTGTGACTATAAGCAAATCACTTAACCAGCCAGGGCTTCTGGTGCATTTTAGTTGACTTCCTGCTGCTATGCTGACTGCTAGTCTTTTCTTCAGGTTATTCACTTCCTGACTTTTCCTACACTGCTTCTTTTCTTGTTTGTGGAAATTAAGTTTTCAGTTTCATGAGGAACTTGCTTAACGTGAACTAAGGATTGATATAGTGAATATAGGCTCACTGACACAAGACATAGCTTGCAAGCTTGGTTACGCAACTTCTGCACAGCCTCTAGCTGTTTGCTATAAGCAACCATGACCACAACCACTAACGTCAATGAATTTCAAGCAATTTGGAAAATAGCTGGACCTACTGACCTTAGGTAAGATTTTAGTAGCATCGCAGGGCCATAATCCAACCCACAGTATGGTGAATATAAAGTTGACACCAATTTTATGACCGTATCAAAGTCAAGGTAACTAAGCTTAGACCCAGCCAAAAAAAGTCTGTTTGCAACAGAAGCACTGCAATACACCATGGACATTTTATGAGGAAAGGATTGTCTGACTTGTAAACCTTGTTCTCAAAGAAGTGCCCAACTTCCTTTGACTGGAAGGAAGAAGGTGACACTATAAGTCCACAACTCAAAAGAATAAGGCTGGAGAGTTCGATATAGACTGGACAAAATAATATTCCATTACTTCTGATTGACATTTGGTTTATCAGATGTCAGCATCAAAACCAAGCTTGTCCTGAAGAAGCCAAGCTCTTCACTATCTACACCCCAGTCTCCACATTGCACATGCTTCATACGTTCATAGGTGTGTACTAGCCTAATGACCACAAGTGACTTTGTAAGCCTAGCCATGCATCACAAATCTCTGACAAGTTCTGGTACCCTTGATAAGGGTAAGTAAGCTTGGGAGATGAAACATTTGTAAGCAGGGGCCTCAGAGATGAACCTTTTACATGCTGCCTGTGTCCATTTGAGACATAGGTGCCAAACCAGCCATGAATTTCCTCTTCCCCTTCCAATTGTCCAAGTTACAGTTGAATTGGGTTAAGGAGAAACTCTGCTTCACATGGATAGGGAGCCTTTTCCATAGAAGGGGTAGTCTCTGGAATACATACCTGTCTCTCCATCAGGTCCTATCTATATCATAGGCAAGGTTTAAGTCTTTAGAATGGATAATTCTGGTGATATTTGTTTTGCGAATGTGCAGGAGGTCCATCAGGGTGGGATCTGACAATGCCTTGTATGTCAGGCATAAATATTCCCTCCACAGCCTGTAGGAGACAAAATACAGGGATAGGACTTTGACGTGTCCTGCACAGGACATGTTACTTATGCCCTGTATTGTTTTAGTGAGGAACCTCTGTTGACATTCCAATTGCTGGATGTGCCTGGTTAGGAACATACCGAAGGGAGCAATGATACTCAATGATGGGTCTCATAAATGCTGAATACAGCAGAATAATTGGACCTAGATGTCATACCTTTGTTTATAAGTTGTACAACACAGAATGCTTTTCTCACTACTGTAGACACATAATGGTCAAAAGGCTAGATTGCTGTCTATGTGTGTCCCCAGATCCCTGACTTCGATGTCAACTCTTAGGGTATGTTTTTAATAAAATAGTTACCAGGAGTAGATGACTTCACGAAAGATACTATTTTGCATTTCTTGACATTTAGTTTTAGTCCATGACTCTGACTCAAGTTATTTGTCTGTGTCAGCCCTTCCTGGGGAACATTGGTGTCAGTGGGGGTTCTGTGACTGCTCCTAATTTGCAATCATCTGCAGATTTAGTCAACTGGATGGCTTTGACATTGGCCTTGACTTCAGAGAAGTTGTTGTGTCTTTCGGATTTTCCCGGTTAGGGGTCGCCACAGCGGAACTCTGGTTCGCTAATGATTGGCAGTAGATTTTTCACGAACGCCGAGGTACCAGCTCGACATTCAACCTTCAATTAAGGCACAACCATTACACATGTCTTTCGAATGCTCACCCAACCGCAGGGAGGACAGAGAAGTAAATGCCAAAAAGAAGCAGTCCCAGGACAGATCTCTGAGGAATTCTGCTTTTGACAGGCCTCTATGTAGAGGTAAACTCCCCAGTTCTAACTTCCTGGGTCTGTCTGTCAGCCAGCTGTCTATCTACCAGGTGACATAAGGATTTATACCTAACTTCTTGACTTTGCCAGCAATACTCATGTGGAGTATTGTGTCAGATGCCTTGTCCAGGTCAAGGTAGGTAGTGTGACCCAGTTTGCTCTTATCCATTGCTTTGGAGACCTTCTCAAAGAAGTACACCAGGTTGAGTAGGCCTGATCTTCCCTTAATTAGAAATTGATGGAGAGCCCTCTCCCACTGTAAATATGGCTTGCAAGGGAAGTTTATACAATGAATCTTTTGATGGAGCCAATTTGACACTAAAGATACACACTCATATTAGTTATACAATGCTAGAGTTGAACTACCTATTTAAATAGTTCCAGTCTAGAGTATGCAGTACTGACTGAAAGAGCAAGAGAAGAAGTCTTTCTCATGGTCAAACCATGGCTTATACTAAGTGGTTGATCTAGAATGTACATCAACTATGGTAAGAGTATCCAGAACACCAAACACAGCCATGTTACAGGTTTTGAATAGGGAATCCAGAGCATCAGCACACTGACTCATCTCTAGCAGCTGATTAAAGCACTATTACTGATGTTTAACAACTTTGTACAATGGTCCAGCAGTGTTATGTGGCAACAGCAGAGGAAAACCTAGCCAAACGTGCACCAGGTGATGAATGGCCCAAGAGACCAGTTCCACTACCAGGTCACTAACCACCAGACTCAACTGGAAAACCAAGTTCAATGAGTGCGGAGTTATTCAGAGGCTGAACAACTCTTGAGCTGATCAAATAAGCTTTCAGCAAAAGAATTCTATGCATGTGGGGCAAAGCTCACCACGTTCTCCAGATGGGGATTGATGCACCTTTTACAGATCTTAACAACAACAACAATTATCCTGAGACCATCAGACTATAGGTGTAAGTTAAATTTCATTCATCAGTAGCCCATTCAACTGGCCAGGCATGATCAAACATCATATGTAACTTCTAGAATTTGACTCTGTAATAGTTAAAGTGATAGAACTCACCCACAAGGATGCAGTGCTCTTGGAAACAGCAAATGGAAGTCTTTTTGGAAATGTTGGTTTTAATGTACTCTATTCAGTACATAAGGTTTTGACTCTAGTTTTACCTGATACCAGTTTACATAATCAAGTTTAACTTGTTCTGCCATGTTACCTTATTCCAGTTTACACAGTTGGTATCTGTAAATTTACCCATTCTCTGGTTAACTAATAAAGTATATACAATCAGACTCACGGCAAGTGGTTCTAGAATAGCTCCATCAAATGACCCGTAAATTGTAAGTCATCTACACTTCTACAATGTATCAAACTAGTTCCACATTGGACCAGCTACCCTCTTCTGATCAACACCCAAGAAGGAGCTTTTGCCTGGGATTCCATTTATACTGCATCATAGGTTCATAGGTTCATAGGTTCATACTAGGCTATCTGCCCTAGGGCATTTATAAGCCTAGCCAGAGTTGTGTGGCTTTCACCACCCCTTAGGTTGAAGAATACTATACCCATTAGTTTGCCGTGCCTCTGTCCAGCAGTGATACAGAGATGATCCCCGGGGTAAACCTACGATCTCCCATCCACTGGTCAATATTCCTCTTGAACAGAGCCAGCGAGGTGTTCTGTCTCACATGGACCGGGATTCTGTTCCATAGCATAGGGAGTCTCTGGGTGATGAATCTGTCCCTCCAGCACGTCCTATTTATATCCATATTGAGGTTTAAGTCTCTTGCTCTTGTGGCTCTGGTGGATTTGGATTTTTTGAGGTGGAGCATGTCCATTAATTCTGGGTTGGACATGGCCTTGTATGTCAGGCACAGGTCACCTCTGAGCAGACGGTATGCGACTGAATAGAGCTGCACTTTCTTCAGTCAGGCAGCATGTGGCATATTTTTGAGCCCCTTTATCCTTTTGGTGAGGAACTTTTTGGGTCTTTCCAATTGCTGCAGGTGTCGGGTAAGATACATTCCGAATGGGGCATTGTACTCAATCATTGGTCTGATAAGTGAAGAGTACAGGGGAACAATGACCTCCCTTGATCTGGATGTGAATCCCTTCATAATCAGGTGGGCAATGTAGAAGGTCCTCCTAACCACTTTGGCAATGTGAGTGTCAAAAGAAAGGTTACTGTCAACTTGGGTCCCCAGGTCCCTGATAACCTCTTCTGTGCTTAATGGATTGCCACCTATGTGGTAACTTGGGGTTACCTTGTTTTTACCAAAGGGTATGACTATATATTTTTTGGCGTTTAGCTTAAGGCCATGGCTCTGGCACCAGTTATCTGTTTCTATGAGACCTCTCTGAAGGATATCTGTGTCTGATGGATTTTCAGCTATGGCGCCCAGTTTGTAGTCATCTGCAAACTTTGTCAGCCACAATCCTCCTATGTTTGCCTGCACTTCTGAAAAGTAGATACCGAACAAGAGGGGGCCCAGGACTGAGCCCTGTGGGACACCGCTTGTGACCGGCTTGGAGTCTGACATGGCACCAGCAACTCTAACCCTATGGGTTCTGTCCTTGAGCCAGTTTGCAACCCATCTTGTGACATATGGGTTTACATTTAAGCTGGTGAGCTTTTCTATGATACCTGAGTGGGGTATTGTGTCGAAAGCTTTTGCAAGGTCAAGGTAGGCTGTGTGAACTGCCTTACCCTCATCAATGGCCTTGGTGACTGTTTCATAAGTCGACCAAGTTCAAGAGGCATGATCTGCCCTTGACAAAGCCGAATTGGGTAGGATCCAATGTCTGTAGGTCCCCTATGTCTTTATTTATGAGTTCCATTATGATCCTCTCCATAGCTTTGCAGACCAGGCTTGTTAAGCTTATGGGACGGTAATTACCAGGGTCTGTAGAAGCACCGCCTTTGTGGAGTGGGACCATAGTTGCCGTACGCCACTCTTTGGGAACGTATCCTGTGGTAAGGCTAAGATTAAACAGCAGCCTTATGTGTGGGTTTAGTTCCTCATTGAGTTCATGTAGCACACAGCCGGGGACACCATCCGGTCCCATTGATGCTGTGTTTTTAGCTTTAGAGAGAGCAGCTCTCACCTGGGCATTTGAGATGATTGGGAGGCTACACTCTGCTGGGATAGATATTTCTCCTTTTGGGGGGAGGGAGGGGAGAAATTTTCACTGAACCTGTCTGCCAGTATGTTTGCAATGTCTGTGGGTTCAGTGATTTTTGTATCATTTTGGACTAATTCTGAGCATATCTGGGAGTTTCCACCCAGATTTCTAACATAGCTAAAGAAGGCCTTATGATTGTCTTTTGAGTCCTTGGCGATTTTTCTCTCAAAGTTGGCCTTGGATGATTTTATGAGTGATCGTAGTTTTTACTAGTATTGATCAGAGATGTCTTCCCTTTTAGGGATTTTGCTCTATCTTGTAGTAGCTTTCTCCTCTTGTTGTAAAGTTTGTTTATGGCTGGGGTCCACCAGATCGGGCGCTTGCCTTTGGTGGAAAGGGTCTTGATTTTATTTGGGATTGCTTGATCCATGCAATCCTGGAGGTGCTCGTAGAAAGCATTTGTAAGGGATTCAGCAGCATGGGTTGTGGTTTCCAATGGCTCAGGGGCCTTGAAGGATACCACACCAGTCTTAAGAAGTGTGAAGTTGGCTATTGAGAAGTTCTTCACTGTGGTCTTTTTTGTTGGGGGTGGGGAGGGATGTGGATCTCCAGTGAGATTAGTTTATGGTCTGATCTCACCAATGAGGGATATACTTCCGGTGTGGAGCATTTTGTCCCCATGTTTGTGATGATCAGGTCTAGTATATTTTCACCTCTTGTGGGAATGGTGACAAGTTGTTCCATAGCATTTGAGTTTATGAACTCCAGGAACCTTTGGGCTAGGGTATTGGGGCTTGAGTAATGTTCCCAGTCTATGTTTGGGTAGTTGAAGTCACCCAATATGATGGTGTTTGGAGAGACATTTATACTCTCCAGTGTCTTCAGGAAGGTTGTGTGGGGTTCCTGAGTTTGAGAGGGTGGCCTGTAACATGCTACAAACTGTAGAGCAGTTTTGCCTATGGTTAATTGCACCTGAATGGTCTCTGATGCTTCCTGAGTTGCCACCAGCCTGGAGGTGTGGGTATCCTTGATGAATATGGATACACCCCCTCCTTTTGTGGTACGGTCCGGGTTTTGGGGCCGGAACGCATGATATGAGGTAAAACCTGATAGTGCCGAGGTGCTCTCAGGAGCCTTGAACCAGGTTTCAGTCACAGCACAGACATCGATGTTCTCCATACTGAGGAGGGCTTTGAGGGCGTGCATCTTGAGATTTAGACTTCTGGCATTGAGCAGCATTACCCTTAGTTTTTTCCATTATTGTTTTCTAGGGCGGTGGGTTTAGAATTTGAGCCTTGTCTAAAAAAGGCACTATGGGGTGGCAAGAGCCTTTGCCAATATCCGGAAACCCAGGGGTGACAGGTGCAAGCCATCCCTTGCGAAGCAGCGTGGCTTGTCAAGCATGTCATTCCAGGCAGACAGACATTGGATCCCCTTAGAATGACACCAGAAATTAAGCCAATTATTAAAACTGATCATTTTGTCTCTGTATTGTGGCATCATTCTTGGTGAAGGTAGGATACTGCTCAGGGTCAGGGTCATACCAGCCTGGGCTACATAATCTGAGAGCTCCTTTATGTCTCTTTTCATGTAGTCCAGGGAGGTATGTCTCAGGTCATTCACACCGGCATGGACAATGACTGAGTTATACTTGTACTTGCTGTGGAGTGACCTGAGTGCTTGTGTTATGTGGCGGATTCTAGCGACCGACAGGCAGCTTACTGTGACCCTCTCCTTGTTCAGTCTGGTGAGTGGGACGTCAGTGTGTCTGACTATGGAGTCACCTATGACAAGTGTGTCTGGCATTGTGTTTGGCCTTAAGGGCTGTGACTGATTTGCACACTGAGTTTGTGATCTATGTGTTGCTTGTGTTATGTCATGAGGTGGCAGTTGTTTGGGTGTCTGCTTTGGAGGCCTCTGCTGTTTTGGTAGATTTTTGATCAGTGCCTCAGAGTATGTCTTTGTGTGTTTATGTGTTTGATTTGTAGTTGTGATAGTTCTATGTGAGACTGGGTTTATGGTGTGTGTGGTTACCTTCTCCTCCTGTCTGGTTTTGCCAGTCCTGAGTTGAGAGAGCTCAGCCTCCAGTTTGGCTATATAGTTGCATCTCTCGCATGTATTTGTGTTTTGTGGGAGGAGGAGAGGGTTGTCTGTGTACATGAGGCAATTGTAACATTGCCTCAATATTCCCAGATTCACCAGCTGAGCAGGAGAGGATGCTAGCAACTGACCCTTTGACATGCTAGAAGAAATGAAAAAGTTTGCTGTGTAACTGAGTCAGAAAGGACCTATAGGGAAGTGGGTACTCAAGGGAGTTTTAAGCTAGTGAAGTACTTTGTATAATATAGAAGTGCTTTACCTGACTAAAAATGCTTTAGGAACAAGTGCTGAGCTTTACAGATGGAGAATAGACTGTTTAGATTACAAGTAGAGCAGTTCTAAGGGAAAAATGAAGAGCAGACTTTACGGAGCCAGAAATAGTTTAACCTTGTTTAACCAGCTGCCCGATGGTGCTCTAGTGGCAACTCCGCGCTAAATGCAGAAAAGGCAATAAGTCAGTAGTACAGGCTAGCACACTTTAGTGGGCAGCCAAACAATTAAATTAAACAGCAAACAAACACTTTTCGACTTGAATTAGACTAATTTCGACTAAAATGTACTTTTAAGTGCAGATAATAAAAAATGCAGTAAATAACTATGAAAACAGTTAAAGCTTGCTCTAGGTAAGCAGTAGAAGGTAAAACAAATATAAAAACACAGCAGGATACTTAATCAGGAAGGCAGTCGCTTTTTCAGTTCTCTGTAGCCAGGAAGACTCAACAGGACCACGTGGAGCTGTGTCTGAGCAATATGGCTTCAAAAAAATGCCAGAGGCAGATTTTAACCAGGGAACTTCAAAAGAGCTAGAAATGGTCCAAAATGACCAATTACTACAGCTTCTTGTGCTGAGGTCACTTCCCTCAAGGACAGGTAGGCTATTCAAGGCTCCCCACTCCCACTGGTGAGCTAAGAAACTTCCTTCTATCCAAGTAAGGCAATGGACAACACAGGAACTACAACACAGCCCAGGATACAGCAAGGCCTGTAAACTGGTCTAACTAGTTTAGGAGAGGCAGGAAAACAAGGAATATTTTTTGTTTTTTTGTTTTAAATAGAAACACACAGAAATGCAGAAAAGGCAATAAGTCAGTAGTACAGGCTAGCACACTTTAGTGGGCAGCCAAACAATTAAATTAAACAGCAAACAAATACTTTCCGACTTGAATTAGACTAATTTCAACTAAAATGTACTTTTAAGTGCAGATAATAAAAAATGCAGTAAATAACTATGAAAACAGTTAAAGCTTGCTCTAGGTAAGCAGTAGAAGGTAAAACAAATATAAAAAACAGCAGGATACTTAATCAGGAAAGCAGTCGCTTTTTTCAGTTCTCTGTAGCCAGGAAGACTCAACAGGACCACGTGGAGCTGTGTCTGAGCAATATGGTTTTAATCCTTGTATAATCCTTATACAAGGATTAAAACCTGAGCACTGGTTTTAATCCTTGTATAATCTTTATTTTCTTGGTATATACCTATCCTTCCTTCTACTCTTCTATGAATGCTAGAAACTAAGCAGGTTGCTGCTAAAATTTTAATAAATTCAGGACTATTGCAGGGACTGGAATAACCCATTCAAAGACTCCCTCACCCGCACCAAGTGAGTTATGGGTGGAGAAGCTAAGAGTCAGTCATCCAGATGTAGGTGCACTCTGGTTACCTGTAGATACAAGTGTTCTTCAACTGTAGACGTACATTTAGCAAACAGTCGAGAGATGAATTAAGACTAAATGATAAGAGTCAGGAGCTGACAATTACTGCTTCTATCTGCAGATACCTTCTGGGCTGTTTATTAGTTTTAATGTGATGGTAGGCCACTGGGGATGCACAAGCCAGTGCATTTCTTTGTGCCGGTCCCAAGCCTGGATAAATGGGGAGGGTTGCATCAGGAAGGGCATCCAGTGTAAAACTTCTGCCAAATTACTTATGCGGAGAACATTTCATATTTCCATACAGGATCGGTTGAGGCCTGGGTTAACAACAACCGCCACCAGTACTGTTAGCCAACAGGGTGCTGGTGGAAATTGAGCTACTGTTGGCCAAAGGAGAAGAGGAGGGGGGAAGGCATGCCTGAAGGCAGGAAGAGAGGAGGAAGGTTAGGAGTGTAGTAGTGAGGGTAGGAACTTTGAATGTTGGCAGTATGACTGGTATAGGGAGAGAGCTAGCTGATATGATGGAGAGAAGGAAGGTTGATATATTGTGCGTGCAAGAGACCAGATGGAAGGGAAGTAAGGACAGGTGTATAGGAGGCGGGTTCAAATTGTTTTATCATGGTGTGGATGGCAGGAGAAATGGGGTAGGGGTTATCCTAAAGGAACAGTATGCCAAGAGTGTTTTGGAGGGGAAGAGAGTGTCTGATAGAGTGATATTTATGAAGCTTGAAACTGATGGTGTAATGATGAATGTTGTTAGTGCATATGCTCCACAAGTTGGGTGGGCTATGGATGAGAAAGAAAAATTTTAGAGTGAGTTGGATGAAGTGGTGGTGAGTGTACCCAAGGGTGAGAGACTAGTGATTGGAGCGGACCTCAGTGGGCATGTTGGTGAAGTGAACAGAGGGGATGAGGAAGTGATGGGTAGGTATGATGTTAAGGAGAGGAATGCAGAAGGTCAGATGATTGTGGATTTTGCGAAAAGGATGGACATGGCTGTGGTGAATACGTATTTTAAGAAGAGGGAGGAGCATATGACGTATAAGAGTGAAGGAAGATGCACTCAGGTGGATTATATCCTATGTAGGAGGGTCAGTCTGAAGGAGATTGGAGACTGTAAAGTGGTGACAGGGGAAAGTGTAGTTAAGCAGCATTGATTGGTGGTCTGTAGGATGACGCTGGTCATCAAGAAGAGGAGGAGAAGTGTGAAAGCAGTGCCAAGGATTAAATGGTGGAAGTTAAAAAAGGGTGCTTGTGAGGTGGAATTCAGGGAAGAGTTAAGACAGGCATTGGGAAGCAGTGAAGAGTTACCAAATAGCTGGAAAACTACAGCAGAGCTAGTAAGGGAGACTGCTAGAAAGGTGCTTGGTGTGACATCTGGACAGAGGAAGGAGGACATGGAGACCTTGTGGTGGAATGAGGAAGTACAGGAGGGTATACAGAGGAAGAGTCTGGTGAAAAGGAAGTGGGATTGCCAAAAAGATGAAGAAAGTAGACATGAGTATAAGGAGATGAGACGCATGGCAAAGAGAGAGGTGGTGAAGGCTAAGGATAAGGCATATGGAGAGTTGTATGAGAGAATGGACACTAAAGAGGGAGAAAAGGACCTGTACCGATTGGCTAGACAGAGGGACAGAGCTGGGAAAGATGTGCAGCAGGTAAGGGTGATAAAGGATAGTGAGGGAAACGTACTCACAAGTGAGGAGAGTGTGTTGAGTAGATGGAAAGAGTACTTTGAAGGGCTGATGAATCAAGAGAATGAGAGAGAAAGAAGGTTGGATGATGTGGGGATAGTGAATCAGGAAGTGAAACAGATTAGCAAGGAGGAAGTAAGGTCAGCTATGAAGAGGATGAAGAATGGAAAGGCTGTTGGCCCAGATGACATACCAGTAGAAGCATGGAGGTGCTTAGGTGAAATGGCAGTGGAATTTTTAACCAGATTGTTTAATGAAATTTTGGAAAGTCAGAGGATGCCTGAGGAGTGGAGAAAAAATGTTTTGGTAGCTATCTTTAAGAATAAGGGTGATGTGCAGAGCTCTAGTAACTACAGAGGGATAAAATTAATCACTCACAGCTTGAAGTTATGGGAAAGAGTAGTGGAAGCTAGGTTAAGAAGGGAGGTGATGATTAGTGATCAGCAGTATAGTTTCATGCCAGGAAAGAGCACTACAGATGCAATATTTGCTCTGAGAGTGTTGTTGGAGAAATACAGAAAAGGTCAGAAGGAGTTGCATTGTGTCTTTGTGGACTTAGAGAAAACATATGACAGGGTGCCTAGAGAGGAGTTGTGGTATTGTATGAGGAAGTCGGGAGTGGCAGAGAAGCATGTAAGAGTGGTATAGGATATGTACGAGGGTAGTATGACATTGGTGAGGACTGCAGTGGGAGTGACAGATACGTTTAAGGTGGAGGTGGGATTACATCAAGGATCAGCTCTGAGCCCTTTCTTATTTGCAGTAGTGATGGACAGGTTGACAGATGAGATCAGACAGGAGTCCCCGTGGACTATGATGTTTGCAGATGACATTGTAATATGTAGTGAGAGTAGGGACCAGGTTGAGGACACCCTGGAGAGGTGGAGATATGCTTTAGAGAGGAGAGGAATGAAGGTCAGCAGGGCTAAAACAGAATATATGTGTGTAAATGTGAGGGAGGGTAGAGGAATGGTGAGGATGCAGGGAGTAGAGTTGGTAAAGGTGGATGAGTTTAAGTACTTGGGATCAACAGTTCAGAGTAATGGTGAGTGTGGAAGAGAGGTGAAGAAGAGAGGATAGGCAGGGTGGAATGGGTGGAGAAGAGTGTCTGGAGTGATTTGTGACAGACGGGTGCGAGTAAGAGTGAAAGGGAAGGTCTACAAGAGGGTAGTGAGACCAGCTATGTTATATGGGTTGGAGATGGTGGCATTGACGAAAAGGCAGGAGTCAGAGCTGGATGTGGCAGAGTTAAAGATGTTAAGATTTGCACTGGGTGTGACTAGGATGGACAGGATTAGGAATCAGTATATAAGAGGGTCAGCTCAGGTTGGACAGTTTGGAGACAAAGCAAGAGAGGCGAGATTGCATTGGTTTGGACATGTGCTGAGGAGGGATGCTGGGTATATTGGGAAAAGGATGCTAAGGATGGAGCTGCCAGGTAAGAGGAAAAGAGGAAGGCCTACGACAAGGTTTATGGATGTGGAGAGAGAGGACATGCAGGTGGTTGGTGTGAAAGAGCATGATGCAGAGGACAGGAAGAAATGGAAACAGAAGATCCGCTGTGGCGACCCCTAATGGGAACAGCCGAAAGAAGATGATGTGATGGTAGGCATCCTTGAGCTCCAAAAGGCATATCAAATCTCATCCTGGTAGAGAAGGAAAACCTGAATACACTGAAACCATTTGAAAGGTTTCTTTGGGGATAAATGTGTTTAGACCACTTAAATCCAAAACTGGCCAAATGTCTTTTTTTGGAGAGTTATCCAGCCCATTTACAGTCTGGTGGAGCATCTTAGTTAATTATTTTTTGTAAGAGGTTTAACACCTATACCTGTGACACTTTTTTTCTGATTGGTTGGGACATCCAACAGGAAAGGTGATAGAGACATTGAGTGAAACAGAAAATGTATTCTGCAATCCCTGGAAAAGACTGACATCATAAAGTAGACCACCCCAACTCCCGACTGGACATCACCCAACTATCTGTGATGATGGTTTCCTGCACAGACAAGTAAAAGGACAAATGACTCCTGCCTGTTTCCAAAAGGAAGCAGTCTGGCAATATCTCAAGACTGCTGCAGACCCTTGCAGGTATAACCTGGCTTTCTAAAGACTGTTGAGAGCTCTGGACATGACAATGACCGTAATGGAAATTGCCTTGGTTATTGGGTTTCTTACTTGGCTGTTGCTTATTCTGTTGCGGCCCACATCTGATCTACGTATGACATGGGCTCTTCTATCTCTGAGAATGTCTTTTGTGGGGTGAAAACTTGACACCAACACTGATGAGGGTTTTGCCCTGCTTTTCCAAATTTTCCATTAGGCTTAAACACAGCTAAGCTGTTGAAAAGAAGAGTCATGGAAGTGGTCTTAGTCTCCTCAGCAGAGTTTGACACTATGAGCTAAGTGTACCATTGATCAGAATCATGAATAAAACATCTGTGGCAGATCCTTCATTAGGGTTACCCATCATAGAAGTTAATGCCAATTGCATACCTACTTCTCCTTTACTGGTTCATCAGCCACGGAAACACTAAACTGATACAGGCAAAACATGTAATCATGGTAAGTAACAAATGCTAGAAAAAAACAAGACAATAATTATGTTTGTGTTTTGAACTGAAAAATAAAAGAAAAACTGAAATCTAAAACAGCATTCATAGAACAGAATTCAAGAGCACCACCAGATATATGGTGGCCCTGGACCCAAAAGAAGAAAAAGCAAAAAAATCCATTTAAAAAAAAAAAGTACTCAAATGTGTAAACAAAGCAAAGTAATATCAATAGAACAAATATTAAAATAAAACATAATTCTTCATCTGTATTTTTCAGAAAATGCGAGACCAGCAGCCTGAGTTATTTGCAATATTGTCTGAGCATTTTATGTGGCAGTGAAGTTCAGGAGAGAAGAAGTAGCAGATACATTATCAGATAAGGAGAGGTACAAAGCAGCCTGGGAAAATTTGGATTGCAGGTTCACCATAATGCCTGCAGCCTTCATCCACAAATTAAGAAAGATGGACCCACTGCTATCAAATCTTGCTTTCTGTAGGTTTATTTTTAGAATAACACAAGCAAGTTCTTAAATGTTTCCCTGACCAAATAAAATGAAAACAATTGCTACCAATTATTTTTCAATGTCTTTACAATCCAACTGCATTTCACAGATGCCTCTGTCATGAAAAAACAAATCTGTGTATTTAGTTTTTCATTGAAAATTTAACTGCCATGGTACAGAATGCACTTGGCAAAATTGTAAGTGTTATAGCCTATGATCATGGCAGTTGTAGGACATAACAACGAGTTTGAAAAAATGAAATTTATCTAAAGTAGCTAAGTTGTACTATTTGAATGTTAACACTATAGTAATGCTTGGGTAATTGCAAACACCATTACATACTGCAATTTGAAATGAAAATTTTGGGAGCAGCTAATAAAGAACAAAACACATGTTTATGGAGCATGGTAACACAGCTTAGAATATAGTATATGGAAAGCATTTAAATTATATTACCATATTTTAAACAGCCCAAATAATCTTGCCAAGAGGTTGTAGAGCTGAGCTGCTTTTTATTTTATTTATTTTATTTGCATTTGTTTACTTGAATAGTCTTAAATAGGTATGCAAAATAGTTCCTTTTCAGCTGAGACCTGGGGAGGAAAGCTTTAAAATACAATATACAAGTAGTATAAAAAGAGAAAAGCTCCAAAACAAAAATATAAAAGCTACAAAACACAAAATTAACTACTACAAATTACATAGCACAAGTTTCAAAAATATTACAAATGAAATCCAAAATTATTTAGTTTTAGGACATACAATGATATATTGCATATAAAATATTTATAGGCAATAACTCGAGAAAATGAATGATGCACATTCAGAAGTGAAAGCTTGTGTAATAAGAGTTTTTTGAAACAGGAATTAAAATGTATTTTGCCCTAGCAAGTAAAAGATAGTTTAGGCAAGACTACAGTAAACTTTTTTTCTCACCATCTTTGTGCACTTTATTCTATTTTGCTTAAATACTAATTTTAAAAGATTTAATTTTGGTGTCTGTCAATACTAGTAGTGTTGGAAATGGAAAGGCTTGCATAAACAGAGCTTAGAAAAAATATATATGACATTAAATACCTCCACCTAGTGGTACAATTTCATATAATGTTGCTGAAGTTACTAGAATTTCTTGTAAATTCACAGCGGAGTTTTCTTTTGGAGGAATGGCTAAATGCTGTATCTCCTGAATTCAAAGCCTCCAGCATTTTTCCAAGTAAGTCTTGAAATGTATATACACATATATATTTCTATATGTATCTATATAGATATAAATATATATTAAAATCAAAAAGTAAAAAGTAAAAACCAAACCACATCTGGTGGAGGTATATGCTGACATATATGGAGGGAGGTATTCTAATTTCCATAAATATTGCATCACGCACACAAAGACCCCTCTGATTTTAGTGTCTACATACTTAGACTAAATATGGCCACATATAAATCAAGAAATGAAAGCATACTGGGAATATTCTAGAAATCTCCCATTATATGTAATGTGCCTACACAGCAGATTTTCAATGTGCTATCTTTTCTTAACTTACGTCACCATATCAAGGATGGCTAACTTACTGCTTTTATTTTCGTAAGTAGTAGTTAGAATCAAATCTGAGGATAATGTCTATACTTTACCTGAACGTTTTTATATTGCGTTGAAAAATGTGGAATGCATACACATCACAAGTGGATCCCCATATTGTAATAGAAATCTGCTTGCTGTACTCTTGAGGTTACTGGACTGATTTAAAGTGTCTCAAATGCAGAACATTGTAACCACAATGTCTTTATAGAGACATATTGGTAATAAGATACCTCACAAATATGTCAGTCTATGCCGCTTTTGGAACAAAATTTACTTTGTAA